>NW_015387294.1:117649-185149 GCF_001527695.2 Protobothrops mucrosquamatus | reverse complement strand
TAACAATTTTTCCAAAGCATATGCAAGCAAATAAACAATTACATGTACATTTTATTATTTACATGAAGAAAACCAAGGCCTAAGCCTAGCAATATTTTTTCCATACTCTCAATTTTATGTATTTCCAGTTCCTTAAAATAGAATATTCCTCAGGGGATTGGGCTGTATTAAGAAATAGGATGTATGATAATTTTTATATACAAAAATCAAGCTAAAATGCATGTAAACATATATACAGAAACTTTTCAGAATGTTGTAGTGTCATTTATAATTAATAAAATGGACATAAATATGTATTTTTAAGAAAGATACACACAAAATCTCAGGTTATTAGAGAAAACTATAGAGCAAAAAGAATGTGAACTGGGGAAAACAGAAATAGAAATCTGTACAGTTGAAGAAATATTCAAATAATCAGAATATTTGCACAGAATATTTTTTTCTATCAGCTAATTACTTAATAGCTCTCCAGCAGACAGAAGGAAGAAATGAGGGAGTGGGGGAAGGGAGACAAAAAAAGAGAACTAGAGAGAGAAAGAGAACACAATAGCAATAGCATTAGCACTTAGGCCTATATACCACCCCATAGTGCTTTACAGCACTCTCTGAGGGTTTACAGAGTCAGCACATTACCCCCAACAATCTGGGTCCTCATTTTACTAACCTCAAAAAGATGGAAGGCTGAATCAGCCTTGATCCTGTCAGGATTGAACTCCAGGCTATGGGCAGAGTTAGACTGCAGTACTGCAGTTTAATCACTGGCCCCACCACGTCTCCTAACAAACCACAAAAGTATCCCATTTCAATGAAAAATGAATCTCTATATGTTTATGTACTAAAAAACATGAAAAATGTTCCTGTTATATATCCTGTACATACTGTATATCAGAAGCTACACCTTTTTTTAAAAAACTAGTTCAACATTTTATGCATTTGTCATTTTTTTTAACATAATGACGAGTGCTATTGCTATTGTTTCCATGAATTATTTATAAGATTATGATTTTGAAAGCACACTGTTCTTTCCTATATTCTGCCTTTAGGAACAGCACCTTTTCCGACACATGACAGCATATTATTCCTCCCGAAAGTTTTTTTGCCCTCAGCCCTATGAAACATTAAATCAAGAACATACAACTCAGCTGTCCCCCCCCTCCCACATCAGTAGTCATCCTGAGCTATGCTATAATGTTTTTTTCTTGAAGCCAAGGCAGACCAATTATGATTGTAGAAGGCAGAGGTGATTCAATCGAGGCAGGTAATAAGATCTGCCTAACACTTGCCATCTGCAGTATGATGCCATGTCTCACTCTCAAATTACGTTCTCACAAAATGAAATTAAAATAAAATTGAATTAAGGATATGTTGGTGGTTGTGTGGGAGAGAGAAAGAATAACTGTCCAGGTCATTACTGAAACAGACTGCACTACATGGGAAAGGATCAGGGCAGGATTATGGATTTTTAAAAGCAGGATAATTTGAAAAGTAAAAAAAAAAAAGATAAAAGAAACCCTCCATGGGATTTGACAAGTAAATCTACATTTTTGTTCCTTTGCTCCCAAGTTTTCAGGTTTATCTCTTCCATATGGAAAGTGCTATTCTCTGCAGCCACCAAGCCTCATAACCTTGTCATGAATAAATGAAAACAAGGATTTTTTAAAATGCAGTTTTCAACTCTGCAATATTTGTGGAACATAAGAGCATTAACTGGCTAGCTGAAGGCTGGTAAGCTTTTATGCTCTCTTTTATTTCAGTTTAGATTCTAGTATTCCTTAAAACAGTCTTCCCCAATCTCAATATCCTCCAGATGACTGAACTAAAATCACATTTTTGACATCGTATATTTGGTCCTGATTGGGAGAAAGAAGTCAGAGAAACTTCAGAGATTGTCTACTCCTAATGTAACCACCAAAAATGAGAGCACAAGTGATGATTCTGGAGAAATTGGATAAATAGGGGGAAAAATGAGTTTTGCATATGCCTGTGCTTCCTTCTCACTCACTCACACATGTAACAGTGGTTTAGTGGGTTTATTAATATTCCCCAGCAATTCCCTTCACCAAAAACCTCAGAACTGTCCCAATTAAGTCCAGCCAAAAGCAGACTTAAGCAGAGCAGAGCAATGGCCAGGGAGTCTATAAGGCACTTGAAAGTTTCTAAACAAGATAAATCCACCAAAATTAAATCGACAATACAAGAGGATTCACAAGGCACGATCCAAGTCAAGCACAGTATCATTCCAAAGCAAGGCAGGAATCACAACCAGAAAACACACAGCTAGGAAATGAACACATTGTTCCCAGCATTGCCTCCATCTGTCTGCTGTGCTAAATAGCCAGCTTCTGGTGCAGCCCATCAAGAAGGGCGAGGCTTTCTCCTCGCAAGTAATCTGGCTGACCTTCTCTGCTCCTGCCTTTTCTCTGCCCTGTGTGTTCTTGGATCAGGTGCAGAAGGCAGTTCCTCTTCCTCATCACTGACTGGCTGCAGCTGTGTGCTTTCACCACCTGAAGCCTCAGGGCTGACCTGCTTCAGCTGTGCTTCAGCCAAATCCCTCTCAGATAGCTGCTCGGAACCATTGACTCCCCTCCAAATGTGCCCAGAACTGGTTCATTCTCTTCCAAGCTGACACCTGGAGAGCATTCAGGGGAGTCGTCACAATGCTTAAGAAAGGCAGCATACTGTATATGCTTTTATATACACATTTTCTGTGAATTCTATCAAAATTATAATGAATGGGTTTGGGGAATCTACAATTCCAGTCATGCCTTCTAGCTATGGGCAGTTCTCCCCTCTTTTTTGCACGGAAAGCAAAATGCCAGCATAGTTCCACAGGGCAGGAAATTGTATTGTTCCAGAGGCAATGTAGGAAAAAATCCTACCAAGTGGCTTTATGATCAGACCAATTAACTAATGCTCCTATGCCATGTTCTTAGATGGGGAAATGCCACATTTTATGATGCAAAACATACCACGTGGGGAAGGGAATGTTTATAGTGAGCCTTTGGGTGATAAACCTTTGAGGTGTTCCTCATTAAAGTATCACTCCAGCTGAATTGGAAACAGCTTTTGCTCACATACAACTGTGCATAGGATTGCAGCCAAATTCTACAACATACGTTTCTCTGCACCATGTGGGCTGATTTCATCCTGAACATGTAGGAAGATGGAATATTACCCAGGTCTTGTTTGTTTTGCTTTCAAATAAAGCAGAAAAAAAATAATTTGGCAAATAATTGGAATAAGGAGTACTTCCAGTCTGTGAATTTGTTTTTATGGGGAAAACATATCCTGTTCAAAACAAACTTAACGTCAGTTGCAGTATCCTATTTTCCAGCAGTACCTCCATCTTGTATGAATTAAATTTCAGCTTGTTTTCTCTCACCCAGTCCACTGTCATATTTAAGTAGCATGCAAGGATACAGTTGCTTCTCTGCGCTTGGAGATTAAGGAGCAATTAATAACACACCACTCCAAAGCTCTGGACAACTTCTCCCAATGGATTAATATATTATAGAGGCAATAGCAATAACCAGCAATCCAGAATTTCAACAAGAGTCCCTGAACTCTACCTTTTGGACATGGCCCAACCAGAAGGACCAGAATCACTGGAAAACAGTGTTCCCAAAATCCTAACCTGGCACTCCAAAAGCCATGACTGTTACCATTGAAAGCAGCCTAGAAGTGTAACATTGGAAAAAGCAGGATTCTCCCACTTATTTTCCAGCATTTTTCTACAAAGAGTGATCAAAATAATTCCAGTATCATATTCCTGCCAAAAGCCCCAGTTGAAGTAATTCTAGATAATTGGTAACCTTCAGGTTATCTGGAGCTGTTAGGCCACAACCCATACAATGAATGGCCTAATGGTTTCCTAAACATTGTAATGGATTGGTCTAGACCAGTGGTTCTCAACTTGTGGGTCGGGACCCCATTTGGGGTCGATCGACCATTTCATGGGGGTCGCCAAGCAAGGCTGTCCGCCATTTTTTTTGTCTGCCATTTTTTCCCCTTTTCCGGCGGGTGCCTTACCTCTCTTGGGCTGGGCCAGCTGGTGGTCGGCCTGCTCCGTCTCTGCTGCTTGCCAGCTACGCCTCGGCCGGCGCAGGGGGCAGAACCACGCATGTGCGGCGCTCCCGGGCAGGGAAAGTCCTCGACTTATGACCGGTTGGGTAGTCCTCGACTTACGACCGGTTTAGTCCTCGACTTACGACCAGTTTAGTCCTCAACTTATAACCGGTTTAGTCCTTGACTTACGACCGGTTGGGGTCGCGGCATTAAAAAGGTTGAGAACCACTGGTCTAGATAAACCTTGCGGTCAATTCCTGTTCTATGATTCTATAATGCCTTAATTACTTTTCCCAGAAATGGATGTCTCAGGCTGGCTTAGAACTGCATCTATTTCCAGTGGTGGGATTCAAATATGTGAACAACCGGTGCTCTGTGTGGATGCCGCTTCCGGAAGTCCATTCCGGGCCTGGGCAACAAAAAATTAGCTCCCGGTTCTGCCAAACTGGTGCGAACCGGCTGAATCCCACCACTGCCTATTTCCCTAATCAAGGAAAGGTATTCCCCCCCCCCACCAGCAGTGTTTATATTACTTCCTACTTTAGACAGGAGGGAACCTGGAAAAAAGAAATGTTCACCTTTCTTAAAATTGGAGCCAGTCTTATCCAGGTTGGTTTAACGGTTCTTAAACAAAAATAAGAAAAAGAAACTACATTAAATGTGTCCCCATGTTTGATATTTTCTAGATTAGCCCTATGCTTAAGTAAAAAAAACTTATAGATAGGTCCAGTTAAAGGCATACTCTGTCAGATATATATTAAGGAAGCCTTGAGGTGAATTAAATTTGTAGCAGTTCTGAAATAAAAGTTTCTCCCTATTGCCATGTCTAAATAAATCATGTATCTGGCTTGATACGTGATATAGTCCTAAACAAGGCTACTCAGAAACTCGTGTTTTCACTCCATTTAAAATGCAGTTTGGGCAGTCTGCTATATTCCTACTTGCTTAGTCAGTATGAATTCACCAGGGGTTTACGCGCAGAAAAATGAGAACAGACTTTAATAGGGCAGCTATTTAACATGTCTATTCAAACATAACTCCTCTTGCATCCAGAAGAATTTCTCCTTGATAAGTAGATGCAGGGTTGAAATGTTAAAGTCCTGTACTAGACAAGTTTTATAATCCTATATTTGGAAGCAGGACCTAGCCAACCAACCATGACTGATCCCAAAATGTTTAGCAGGATTATGGACTCAGTTGTATTTCAATGGAGTATCCTGGGAAAAGACACTGGTCAGTAAAGGTTAGGGTTAGGATTTAGCTCAGTTTCTGGTGATTACAGTATGTATGGAAACCAATTCCATGTTTTCACCAAGACAATCACACAAACTGAACTAAATCTTTACCTTTATTAAATTGCAGCACATTTAACCTAGTTTAGGACAGAAATATAAAAATACTGGTGGGGAAAATTGTGGCCTTCCAGATATTATTGATTTCAACTCCCATCAGCAATGATGAGTGTGTGAAGTACTCAGTGCTAATGAGAGTTGCAATCCAACTACCACAAGAAGGTTACAAGTTCTCCACACCTCCTTGAAGACAAATAGCACATATCTAGGTGTCCACCGTAATGAATAAAAATGCACCAAAGTTTGTTTTTAACTGAGTTACTTGGAACATCATGAAAAAGTGTAAAAATATTAATAGAGAGGAACTTGACCTCATTGTAGTAGATTAGTGTCAGTATGAGCAATAACAGTGATAAATGCAGCCTCTGGTAGAATTACGGATGGAATTTGGGACAGTATAGAATTATTTTCAGACAGCGTTACTCAATGAAACAGTAACATTATATGGAGGGATTGAAATAAAGATATAATATACTGTAGCGGAGAACAAATCTAATGGATAAACTTGTAGGACTTAGCATTAGAAAAAGCTTTTCACATCACTTTTAACAATATCCAGCAGGGTATAAAGTAGAAATGTTTGTATGTTTTTAGGTCAAACAACCACATTAAATATGTTAATTATATATAAGATAAGAAATGAACAATGTAATTGTCCAAAGTATGTGTAAACAAGACCAGTGCAAAAGGGTGCACCGAACTCTACATTAAAAGAGGATCCAAATCTGTTTCTAGTAGTACACTAGTAGCTGAATCTATTGTGGGAGGCATTTTATTATTCTCCTGGGCTACATAACTGGGTTGTGGAACAGCATTTAGTTGTCAACTTGCCCTTCTTTATAGCCTCTTTGCAAAGGCTTCAGAGATTCAGAAACGACATTTTTTTTTGCAGCTGTTTATCTTGAAAGGGAAAAATCTGAGCAAAAGTCATTTGCTTTCAACAATAATAAAATTTTAGCCACTGATTCTTAAATAAGCACAATCTAAATGAGAAACATGGATTATTCAGGGCACTTGTGAAGGGTTTGGGGAGGCAGTGTTAAGTCACAAGACTCTGGGACTCCATAGAGCAGTGTCGTGGCCTAGTGGCGAAGATGCACGCCTCCCACTCAGAAGGTTGAAAGTTCAATCCTAGGTAGTGGCAGACATTTCTCTCCTAGGGCGCAAAGAAGAAAAATACTCCACATGGTGTCAGGAAGGGCATCCAGGCAGTAAACGCTCAGCAATATCCAGTGGCCATGACCCTACCATGAATTAAGGGATTAGAGAATCGTAAAAAAGGGAGAATTATGCATTCCACAACTAATAGCATTCCATGTGCCTTTGGCATATAGCCATGCTGGCCAGATGACCACAGAAAATGTCTTCGGACAACACTGGCTCCCTTGGCCAAGAAATGGAGATGAGCACCATGTCCTAGAGTTGGACATGACTGAACAGGGAAACTTTTACCTTTTACTTATGCATTCCAAACTACGTCCCTAGCCATTGGTAGATTTCACTTTATGAAATGTATAAAAACCACACAGCTAAGCATTAATTGATTAAATTGCCTTTCAGAATATTAGATTATTTCCATGGATTGTTTAGTCCGGAGCAGATATGAAAACTACCCTATCATGTTACCATTCAGTTTGTAGGTGAGAACTGCATTAAATGATATCTTGCATTTAGAAAATTAGCACCTAGGTGAAAAAAGAGTATTCATTCCATTTCTTGGATGTGATTGACCTCTATATGCAAGGTACTCAGATACAGAATACTGAAAAATAGAGATCTCCCTCTTTTTCCTTCCTTATTCTGTATAATTCATAGTTAGTCTTTTAGTAATGAACATTTATTATATTTTAAATATCTACTCCTTTCCTTTCTTTGGTTCTTCAAGTAACTTCTGTGAAATAAAAAAAAAATAGTAATCCATCAGGTTGGGCAATCTTCCCACTAGTAATTTATAGCTGTAAATCTCTGTAAATCTTTGATATCTCTGTATCAAAATAACCCATTTTATATCATTCCACATTGTTTCAGTGATGGTTGGTGATGCTATGAAGTTACTGTAAATCATTAGCAGAGAAATGCTTGTAGAAAGATAAGACAATCGATACCACAGAACTAAAAATGGAAGTAAATAGCTGAGAGGTAACATGTTTTGAGGGTTGTTTAGGAAATAATAAAAATTTAAACTAACAAATGGTGTGTTTAAGTGAGAGATTTAATCTTGCCAATTTATGACAGCCATTGCACAAGATTAAGACATATTTCCCCATGGTTATTCAGCAGTGGCACTCTGGTTCCACCACCACCCCCCTTACTGGTTTCAATGACAGCTGAAGGGCAAACTTCTCTCTCTGAGGAGCTAGATTCTTTTTCCTGGGCAAAAAAAGTAAAGAAAAGCTCTGGAGAAGAAAATTGGCTATTGGAATAGTTGAGTATTGCTAAAGGAAAGAGAAAAAGAAGAAGAAAAAGAGAAAAAGAAGAATTCAATCTGATTGAGAGATAGTGTACTATCCATAGTTCTCATTACTGTGTCTGCAGCTTGACATGCAGCTAGACCCACCTATCCTCCAATGTATGTGTGTATGGGATGTGGGTCTTGTCCTCAGATGGCCATGTGCCACAGATTAGGCTGGATTCTTCCTGGTGCTTCTGCTTCCTTCCAAATGCTAAAGAAAATGGAGTCTGGCTTCCCAGGATGCACTTGTTCTGGGAGTTCACGTGTGTGTGTGTATGTATGTATGTATGTATGTACGTACGTACGTACGTACGTACATACGTTCGTACGTACGTACGTACGCACGCACACACACACACACACACACACACAAACTATATGCTGGGGCATGACAGGTAGATTTGATTTTTTTTTCATTTTTAACCTTCATTAAATATATCCAGTTTGTTACCAATAGAGGAGAATATTTGTAGATCAGAGTTGAACTGAGGGATGCTTGGTGCTCTCTGTGTTTGGTTGTTTTCCTGCAGCTGTTTCATTACTAAACTATGTAATATCATCAGTGCCAGTAGAGAATGGTGTTTGCTCTCATTTTATATTCTAATGGCTTGCCCTCCAACATCTTATTGGCTAAATGTTTACCTGTATGATTATTTTCCCAAATGCTATTCTTGGGTGAAAGTCAATCAGTCAGTCCAATACAGTAGTCTTCATTTACTAACTGTTCAGTTACAATAGTGATGGAAAAATAACTTTATGACCAATTCTTGCATTTTGAACATTTGCAGGTTTGTAAAGGAAAGGGGAGGCGGTTTCACTTAGTGACTACTTCTCTTAACAACCGAGTTTCCAGTCTTAACTGTGGCCACTAAATAAGGACTATTGTAATATTTATGAACACTGATTGAACTTTGCCTGCCATCAGGATTTCCAAAACTGAAGATAAAATTGTTAAGGCAAGGCCTGCTTTGCTCAAGAGAAAGAAAATATCCCCTTCTAAATAGGTGGAGGCAAGCTATCTTTGAAAGATAAAGCTGTTATAGATAGTATTTATTTGTTTGCTTATTTATTTATTTCCCACCTTTATTGTTTTTTAAAATAACTCAAGGTGGCAAACATATCCAACACACCTTCTTCCTATTTTTTCCACAGCAACCAGCCCGTGGGGTGTGAGAGAGTGACTGGCCCAAGGTTACCCAGCTGGCTTTCATGGCTAAGGTGGTACTTGAACTTACAGTCTCTTGATTTCAAGCCTGGTGCCTTAACCCAGGGCTTTTCAACCAGTGGTACGGGTACCACCTGTGGTACATTGGCACCTGGCAGGTGGTACGTGACCATCCTAGAAAAGTGGTAGCGGGGGAGGCGAATGAGCTGAACCAGTGGCAGCACCGCACAAGCCTGAGCGAGACATGGCTGGAGCTGCAGGGCTGTTAGGGCTCAGCGGAAGCGCCAGGATCAGCGCCAGGCTTCAGCTGGAGCTCGGCACTGATCCTGGTGCTTCTGCTGAGCCCAGAAGAAGTGCCGATCAGCTGGAATGTTGCAGCCTCTCCAGGGTCTTGTGATTTACATTCAGATGCCTGGCAAGTGATTTATATTTATGACGGTCACAGTGTCCCAGGGTCATGTGAAGTGACCAAAACCTGCTGCAACCACCGAGCAGATGGGGGGAATAAAAACCAAACACCCCCCACCCCATCCCCGCTGCCAATCCTCAACAGAAATGCTCACAACGATGAAAACCTTGGACAGGAGGAAGAGTGCTGCTGGGTGGGCAGGCAGGTGTCTTGCTCGGCTGTGGCTTGGGGGGCACTTTTTTCAGTGTCATTGTAACTTCGAACAGTCACTAAGCGAACTGTTGTAAGATGAGGACTACCTGTACTTCATCACTTTTTTCCTTTCTTTTTTTGGGTCATCAAGTTTTTGACACCTTGCTAGGCGACTGGTGGTACTCGGATGTTGCCATATCCTAAAAGTGGTACAATGGGTGAAAAGGTTGAAAAGCCCTGCCTTAACCACTACTAGACCAAACTGGCTCTCCAGTTTGGTTTCTACTAGTTTCCTTCTAGTACCTCTAGATACGACTTGAGGAGTAAAAAAAAATTAAGAGTGCCAGGTAAGCGAGAGAAATGGAATGCGTATGTCAAAAAAGTCAAGATGGTGGCTGAAGTTGTATGACCAAAGCCTCATCACTTTTTAACATGCATTTCACATGTTGATGCATGCAAAACTGAGCTTTGACTACATGGTTGTGGTTGACCTTTTGACTTTTTTTACGCAAATACACATAAATTGCATGGATAGCATTAAAAGCAGTGGTGGGATTCAGCCAGTTCGCACCAGTTCGGCAGAACCGGTAGCTAATTTTTTGTTGCCCAGGCCCAGAATGGACTTCCAGAAGCGGCATCCATACAGAGAACCGGTTGTTCACAAATTTGAATCCCACCACTAATTAAAAGGTTATGGGTACAGTCCAGAAAAGATAGTTACTATGTTAAGTTAGGTCCTAATTCATGGTACCTCTGATTTGTCAGCAAGCCCCACTGGTAATGAGCATAAGGTTTGCTATATCAGGGCTCAGCAACCTTCATACATTACTGTCAATGGAACTGTCAAAAGAGATGCATTCATCTTATTCTAACTCTTCCCAGCTATGACATTGGAAATTCCAATGCTAATGACTTATTGTGTTTATTAAAATGGGAAGATGATGCTAAGTACCAAGAAATGACATTTCAGAAACAGGATGGTTTGGCTGAGGAAGCTTCTATCGTCATTCGCCAAAGAAATGTCTGTAGATTTGATTGGACACAGTGGTATCCTCTGGCCTTTCTTATAAATAACTCAAGGCAGCAAAATGTCAAATGCTCCTGCCTCCCATACCAACAAATCTATGAGATGGGTTAGGCTGAGAGAGAGAGAGAGGGACTGGCCCAAAATAATCCAGTTGGCTTTCGTATCTATGGCAGGCGTAGAACTCACTGCCTCCTGTTTTTTAGGCCAACACCTTAACCAGTATACTGAATTAGCTTTCTTTTTTTAAAACTTTCTAACCTTAGCCACAATTCTTACGAAATTGAAAAGGGAGGAAGAGGAAGAGGAGGAGGAGGAGGACTTTAATCCCTGCTAAAATCTCCAAAAGTATTAGTCTTGCTTGTAGCTAGCTTGCCCAGTCTATAATAGTACATTTATTTTGAATCTTCAGATCTTGAATGAACAAAAGGAAGTTAAATAATTATAGAGTATTCATTCATAACTAATCTTTCATGACATTAAACTATTGCCACAGTGACATGTAAAATGTATTCTACAATTTAACTAAAGTGGGATCAAAAAAATACCTTAGAGCTAATAAAAATCTCAAGAATGAAAAATATTTCCATCTCAAATAATACTAATTTTCAACAGTCTTCAATCAATCTGCATTTAACGTCTTTTCATTTAAAAACATTTCAAGGTAGTTTATGAATTAGAAAGAATGAGCTGCAATTTTTAAAGAAAACAGAAAACAGGCAACTCTTCAGTAAAGTGATTTAAATTTTCCAGATCTAAGAGCTCTCAAGTGGGAAAAGGCCTGTTACAGTTACATGGAAACAGTAGATAGAGTAGCAAAGTGGTACGGCTTCTATTCTAATGTTTTTTTTCTTTTTGATTATTCCTTAAAACACTGTATAAAAATGCTGAAAAAGATTGCCTTAGTTTAGGCTTCCCTTGTCTACTCTATGAGGTGGTGATGGTGGTGGGGTTCCTGGAACATTTTTAATGTATTTCTGCTCCCAGATAAAAGAGGTTCTTGAACAAAAGACGCCCCCTTTGGCAATGCTGCTTATGTGATTTCTGTAAAAAGTTATCTGCATACAGTCAATATCCTCCTAATGAAGTAGAGCACATCACTGTGTATGCTTTAAGGGTAAGTCTGAACAGTAAGTGGGCTACATTGATGGTTAACATTCAAGTTGCAGTACATTACTGGAAACAAAATACTCAAATTCACTCCCACTAGGATTCAAGTCAAATTCTTTACCTCCCTAATCTATGCAAGTTATCTTTTTTTTTTCTCTACTACCAAAGAACAACTTAAAAACAAACATTTATAAAGAAAAAGTGTAATGCTTTTAAAGAAACATAATAAATTACACATGATTTTCTCAGAATTTTTCAACAAATATGTAATGTGGATGGTGATTGATCAAAGGTTTATGATCTTATTGATGGTAGTAATCAACCAGTAATAAATTTAAACATTTATTCAGACCTACTTGGGTATGAGCAATAAGTGGTTGTACTAGAGTATTACAAGGCCTGTGCATAATAGACAATGAAGTAGTACATAGTTTTCAGATTCTATTTCTTCAGTTTCTATTTCTTCTACAACCAGCTGCAGCAAGTCCCTGTCAGAAAAATTTAGTCCTGCAGTGTGGTAATCTCAAGACTAAATATGTCATGTGGGACTAACTTTGATATTTTCTAGAGAAAACCTCTGTATGTGTTCACTAAAAGCCAACACCAATTTGATGGCACATAACCAACCATTGAGATTGTATCAGAAGCTGCAGCTTCTGCAAACTTCTTCAGCTGGGTTATTGAGAGGACAGCCTTTCATAAACATATTGTTCTAAAGACAGCACTAGAAAAACACTTCCTTCCAGCCTGTCCCACTCCAGTGAGCAGAGACCTGAAGTTTAGTCTCCTCAATTCAGTCAAACTTCTTAACCAGAAGTGAGAAGAGTTTTCATCATCAAATGCAAGTTCTATTTTCAAAAGCTAGTGAGTTCATGCTAAACTTGGGCTAACTTTATTTGTGCTGTATTAATAAATGCCATTATAAAAGCCAGAAATGTTGTATTGTTTATACTTTTTTTTAAAGTAAACCATTTAGAGCCTCACCCTGGAATTGGGCAGCCCCTAAATTGTATTAAATATTAAGTGATTATGGAAGGTATTAAATATCCGAATAGATCTCTCCCAAGTCTAGAAATGACTGGAGAGACTAAGGCAAAATGTGGGTACATGCCATCTTACTTATGAAGACATGATAAAAGAAATTTTAACCAATACATATATTAAAAATATACAATTGATAGATTTCAATTCCAAAAGATGTGTTGTAGCACATTCTTTCTCAGATTAGCTGCGAAGGGATGCCATACAATCCCAAGAAAAAAAACACAGCTACTTTAATGAGTTGCAAACTACACCTTTTCCTAATAATTCCCAAATGTGAGGGGGGAATATATGTATGTATGTATGTATGTATGTAGACATTAAAGAGTTCTCTAGTAGGCCTTGAATCAGAATCTGTTCTATGGTATTTTAAGCTCCTTTTATTCCTATTTAAAGCTGCCTCTCCATGCCTCCCTTATTATTATTTTACAAAATCCAATCTATTTTCCAACACACCAGGGCTATCCCTAATTTCAGAATAACACTCTGAGGAAATTGCTCCCAGAATTATCTATTACAGAAATACAGATCTCAGCTGCCCAATTTGCTGAATAAAAGGCAACATAAATTAGGAATTCCAGCCGTTTTTAAGAAAGGCTGCCTGGGGTAAAGAAACGACCTGCTGGTTGTGTTAAAGGGCAGGGGGAAAGCAGAAGCAACTGACTCAGAGCTGTACCGGCATGTCTCATTCTTCCAGCTGGAAAGCAGGACAGAGGCTCTCTGCTCAATACAGAGATGCCTGCTGGATTCCTGCCTTAGATCAACACAAGGGTCACAACAAGACCCTATGAGACCATTGCGGTATTTTAGGAAGCCTTAAAGAGAGTTAGAAAGTGATGATTATCTTCCTAATCCTCTTTGTGTCACGGTACTCGCTCTCTCGAGTTAAATAGAAGGAGAAAGGTATCAACCAGGCTGCACCAAGTCCTTTCGTTCTGCTACGAAGTCGGAACGCCGGATGCTGGTTGCTTAGGGTCCTGCATCAGGACCATGGACAGCTCCAAGCTTGCCGCGCGATTTTCCATCGGGATTCCAGTCCGAAGGAACGGCCACGATTGCAAAAGCAACGAGCAGAAAATTATGCCAGATTGACACGAAGGGCAAAGGATGTCCTGGGGAGGCGTGTATGTATTTGCGCACACCTGAGAATTAAAGCAAGGAGTTGGGCTCTTGCCCCAACTGTCCACATTACCTATTTCCCTTCCACGATACTGCTATCTGGAGGTGCGCTATTTGTGGTTTTTCCAAAGAGCCCTTTTGATTATGTTTGTGAAAGCTATGGTAATAACAATAACAGCAACAACAATAACAACAACTGAATGTCCCCAAATAGAGGGCAGTGAAACAAAAAGAATGGGCTTGGCCAGGGCTTTTTATCTCATAAAACGCCCAGGATGGAGTTCCGGCACCGATGGAACCTTGTAGGGTAGGCAAGGCAGGTTGTATGACATGTGTGAGTTCCGGCACCTTTTTTATATATATAGAAAAAAAGCACTGGGCTTGGCAGTCCTCCCATACATCCATTTGTATTGGGGCTCTCTCTCTCTCCTAGCTTTGCTATACTGTCTCTTTCCCAAGGTCTCAACCAGTTTCCCTTTCCTCAGCACCCAGTTACTAAATATTCATGTATCTACAGAATCTGGCTTCATGATCTCATTCCTCAATTTCTCTCTTTCTCACTCACTCACTCTCACACACGCACACACAGAGGTGGGCAACTGAATATGTATGCCTTTCAACTAGCAAGAGAATCTGCTGAAATATACAATGTGCTGATTTGAATTTAAAGAATTCAAATCTAGAGAGGGTCATGAATTCCTTTCCTCTCATTTCCATTCTGTCGTCTCCTCCTCCTCTAACACCCTTTCACTATTCTGGGATGTAACTATACTGTAGCTCCTCCGATCATTCCTATTCCCAGAGCTCTTCTATAGGCTTTTTGTTCATTTCCATTCGGGTTTTTTTGCCCCCCATAAAGGCATCAGGTCTTATTTTTGGGGGGGGTATGTATCTTTTCCACTCACCGCTGGCACCGACAGCCCCGCCCAGTGGGCCCACTTCTTCTGCAGCCAAAGGAGCAGCTTCATTCTGCAACTGAGAATGGAGCTCCAGCCTGCATTTTGCAGTCAAAGGCCTTTCCAGAAGGCCACTGAACTGAGCTATGGATTAAATCCATAGGTCGGTTCTCAGCTGCAGAGTCCTTGCAGAACTGAGCTATGGCTTGAATCCATAAATCGGTTCTCGGCTGCAGTGGCCTTCTGGAAAGGCCTCTGACTGCGAAATGCAGACCCGGGGATGTCGCAGAAGAAGTGGGCTGGCAAGGAGAGGCCTGGCTGCAAGGTAAGTGGGTGCAGGGCACATAGGGCAGCTCCACCCCCCCCCGCCCTAGCTTGATTTTTAGGTGTGTGCGTCACCCCAAAACTATGGGGTAGAGCTTACTTTTGGGGAAACACAGTAGTTGCAAAATACATTTTTGCTACTTTAAAACAAAAGAGATTGTCTTTTCAGGCTTCCCTTCCCTCCCAAAGAAACAAGACTATAGATAATAATAATAATAATAAAAGGGGGACAGTAAGTCCGCTTCAAAGCACCAGCTCCATCTCTGTCATAAATTCACTAGGTGCCATATTTTAACATGGCACATTGAGGACTCTACAGCCTGTTGTGATAAAAAAAATAACATGGGAATGAAAGTATGTACACATAGAAATAGAAATATTTCATTCTTCATCCCAGCTGGGCCAGAAATTTTTAGAATTCTTTTTTTATAATGATTGTGATTAAATATAGTAGGACTCACTTCATGTCTTGGCTTAAATTGCATGGTTGCATTTTTTCCAATCAATTTTTTACTGTACATACAAAAAACAACAACAACAACTCCAGATGAATTTAACATGATTTGCTTCTAAATATAGAGCTATTTTGGTGTAGTGATTAAGGCATCAGGCTAAAAGGAGCTCTAGACCAGCTTGAAGCACAAAGCCAACTGGATGACCTTTGGCCAGTCACTTTCTCTCAGCCCTAAGAAGCAGGCAATGACAAACCACTTCTGACAAACATTGGCAAGAAAAAAGCAGGAACTAGCCCATGCAGTTCCCAGGTGTCAAAAGCTGGCACACACATCCATATTCCTAACCAACATATCTGTAATATCACAACAGGTGTTATAGGTCTCTTACTCCTTGTACAATGTTGAACCATTCACTAAGGAATCCATTTATGTCCTACATGTACTTTACGTCTATTGTATATTATTATTTTCACATTCAGCAACCATACTTTAACTTCAAATTTACTTGAAAAATCCCATAATTCAGACTATTCACGTTATCCTAAGTTTTTTTTTTCTAAATCAACATATGTACAGTACAATAAAGTTTTTAACATACGTACATTTCTCAGTGTATTGAATGATTGGTTGCTTAGGCTTATATGCCCCCTTAATCAATGAGCTACTGAAGAATAACAACGTGGCCCACACGTAGGCACATACTCTCTCAGTCCAATTCACCTCACTGGGTTGTTGTTGTGGCAAAAATAGGAGGAGGAAGGAGTATTAGGTATGTTCCTCACCTTGAGTTATTCATAAAAACAAAAGTGGGATAAAAATAAATTAAATTAAATTAAAACAACATCTGCCTATAAAACCACACTGCATTTCCTAAATTTTTCTCATTGTCATCTCTTGTACCCTTCGAATTTGAACTTGGTCAAACAACTTCCCACACTTACACTAACCCCTGTATAGCTTGTGCATTCATTGTTGCTATGTTTGCCTTTCGGTAAGGGAACAATAAAGGACTTCATCCAATCATCAACTACACATGAAATATTCACGTAACTTGCGACTTGCCAAGCCTCCACTCCATAAGTAAATTACAACCATGTTTCAAGATTTCTCAAATTGTACAATTATATAATTACACTGCAGCCTTTTGGTTTTTTTTTTTTTTACATTCTCACAGAATCGTGTTCTATGAGGTGGGTGACTATAAAAAATATGAAGAAATATGAGGAATACATTTCATTTTCTGTTTTTCTTCTGTTTCACAATAACATTCATAGCATTCATTTCAATTCCACTTTTCAACACATCACTATCATTCCTATACAAATATAACCATCCCCCCTAAACATTCCCTCATTTCATTTTCAACACAATTCATTTCATTATTTCTATTTTGCCCTTCATCAGAAGGTTCTTTGTTTAGTCTTCTCCACCTACCTCCAACCATTTTTAATTTCCCTCAAAATCACTGCATCTTTTCTGTTTTAATCTTAGCCTTTCATTATTTTCTTAACAGACTTTGCAGCTATTGTTTTAGTTCTATGCACATTATATGTTTTTCTCTTATCCTCAGTTGTTTACCACACTTATTCTCTTACATGCACTTCTTGTCATCCACATCCTCTTTCACTTCATCAGTACTACTTAGAAATACTTTGGTGACTGAGGCATCATGGAAATGGACAAACAAATTGCTTTTTGCATCACATGTTCTTTTTATACTTTCTATTAGACTAACTCCACGCACTTCTGTAACACTTTGTAACATATTTATTTTCTCTTTGTTCCCAGAAGCTTCCTCAATCTCTTACTTACCACTCCCTTTATATTCACTCTACTTTAATCTAATATTTTTTCATACAGGGAAAATGCCTTTTAGAAAGAAAAGGAATAGGATCAAAGAAAGAAAGGGAACCAAAGAACAGCAAGATCATGAAATCCACCTACCATAATTTTTATTTATTTGTATAGTGGGAGACCACTAGTATTAAACCTTATGTACAAATCATCAAACAAAAGCAGCAAACAGTGTGTAGAGAAAGGAGTTATGGGGAAGTTGTAGTTCTCCAGATGTTGATGAACTGCAACTGCCAATCACCTCATCCACCATAGACTATATTGATCGATATTGGAAGCTGTAGTTCCCTAATTTCAGACTGAAGTTATCTCACCACTATGAGAAAAGTACATCTTCCTTCCCCTGTCCTTACCACTTTCTACAGGGGGACGATCGAGAGCATCCTGTCATACAGCATCACAGTCTGGTTTGGAGGCATCACTGCTTCAGACAGGAAGGCAGTGCAGAGAGTGGTGAGGATGGCCGAAAAGATCATTGGCAGTTCCCTCCCTCCCATCCAGGACATAGCACAGAAGAGTTGTTTGAGCAGGGTCCATACGATTATCTGGGATACTACACATCCTCTTCATGACCTGTTTTCCTTGTTACCTTCTGGGAGGAGGCATCATAGCAGAACATCCAGATTCAGCCATAGTTTCATTCCACACAGCATTAACCTTGCGAGCTCTCAAGCTTCCTCCTTCCGTTATATATTCAAGATGGACAGCATTTAATATTTTTATGTATATGTAGGGGTGTGGGTCTATACATACGTTGTTCATAGTATGTTAAGGTGTGTGTCATGTATGTGTTTCACTTTGAGAGCGGGCAACTAAATTTCATTTTTGATGTGTGCCATTGTGCCCACAGTAAGAAAATGACAATAAAGGTTATCTTATCTTATCTTATCTTATCTTATCCATGTCTTCTACACTTCAGGATTCACTAAGTGCTGCCTAGTGGGGGGAGATCAGAACACAAGAGGCTCAACTTTAAACTTCTTGGTCAAGCCTTTTGCTCTGTGGGGCAGGCAAAACCAAGCTTTTTTCCATCGTTATTTCATTCCCCTGCCTCTCCCAAATGGCTGCCCCCTCCCAAGGTTCATCAGGCCAAGGCTTTCCTGCATCCCCCTTCTTAAGAAGAGCTATGCTTCTTCAGCACTGGAAAAGAGCACTGAACTGAACTGACTCTGAACAGAATCAATACCATTGGCCTCCTCTCTGCATTGTGCTGAGGCCAAGTAAGCCTCAGGATAAAACTCCAGAAGAGAGAGAGAGAGAGAGAGAGAGAGATCAGCCCTTTATGAAGATCACAAAACCGAAGTGGGACAGGCGATGTGAATGTATATATACTCGACGGCCTTTTCTTTATTCACTCCACCGGCGGCACGCCCGTTTTACCAAGGCTGGGCGGCTGCCTTAGATTTTTCCTGGGCTCATCACCCTCTCAGCGCTGGGAAAGCGGGTGTGTGTGTGTGGGTGTGTGTGTGTGGGTGTGTGGAGAGAGAAGGCGCGACCAGCTTTTGCCCGCAGCCGCCCCCCGGGATCTTGGCCGCGCTGCCCCGACGAAGCGACCTGTCTTAGTTTGGCACTTTTGCTCCTCCCCTCCTGTGCTTGGCTTCGCCTCGTCGCAGCAGCGGCGGCGGCGACGGCGTCCTCGGGATGTGGCTGCGCGCGGCAGGGTCGTAGCTCCGCGCTGCCGCCGGAGCCGCTGCTCGTCGTCGCCCGTCTCCGGGGGGGAAGATTTACGGGCTGGCTGCCGCCGAGCCACGCTTGAGTAACCGAGCTGCCGTAACCGCGCGGGGAGGGACGTCCCTCCCTCTCGGCTAGGCGAGCCCACGGCAGCGGCTCAGCCTTCCCGCCTCGGCGCCCGGCCATCGCTCGCGCCGGGAGGGGGGAGAACTGGGCGAGGTCTTGCGTTTCGCGGGAGGAGAAGCGGAGGCGCGGCGAGCCCTCTCACCTTGGGCGGATTCCTCAGCCAGGTTCCCCGCCGCCTCGGGCCACCGGTTCTTTTCCCTCTCGAGGGGGGGGCGGCGGCGGCGGGAAAGCGAGCGGGTCAGGTCGGGCCCCCCCGATGCAGATCCTGAGCATGGAGCAGGCTCCGGGAGGGCGGGAGGCTGTCCGCGCTCGGCGGCGCTGCTAGGATCCCAAGCGAGCCTGCCCGGCGGCCCCCGAGCGATGAGATCTCGCAAAGGGTAGCCGGAGGGGAGAGCCGAGAGCAAGAGGAGGACGAGCGAGAGCCAGAGCCAGAGCCGGCCAGCCGAGGAGGAGGAGGAGGAAGCGTCGCGCCCGGGGAGGTGGAGATCCAGCAACATGCCCGTTCGCAGAGGTCACGTGGCGCCACAAAACACCTTTTTGGGGACCATCATCCGGAAATTCGAAGGGCAAAGTAAGTTCGCGCCACCCGGGAAGGTTTCCCTGGGGTCGGCTCGCCGGTGCGGGGGGCTCGTGGCGTCGGGGAAGGGAGACAAGTTTGAGCTCGAAAGCGATCGGGTTTGGCAGGGGTTGCTCCTGGGTGGCTGAGCCGTCTCCCGAGACGGCGATCCGGGGCAGCTTTCCTTCGCGTCCTAGGGCGCCTTGCCTTGACACGGGGGTTGGTAAATTGTTCTCTTTCCTTCCTCGGCACAAACGGGCCGCGGCGAAACGCAAATGCCTGTTTATGCATGTTCCCAATCTGGGGTGGGTTTGGTGGGGGGTGGTGGCTTTGGCTGGCCTAAAGTCCTGGAAGGGCAGCCAGAAAGTTGTGTGCTGTTTTCTGCTTGGAAGTTTAAACCTTGACCTTTTGTTGCCGGGAGGTCCTTGTTTGACATGACTTTGTGAAAAAGTTTTTTTGCAGGCCCTTTTTAAGATGGGCTGTGGCCTGGGATGAATTCGGATTTTTTTTCTGGGTGAGCTGTAAAAATCCTTATAGTCCGACAGATGTGATGGTTCCTTTAGTTAGCCAGAAGGCATCAAGAGCTCTGTGGGATCGTAAACACTTATCATTTTACCATAGTAAAAACTTTTGTGAGCTGTCATAATGAAACATTAAAATGGTTGTAAAGCTGCAATAAATTATGAGTACAGTGCCCTTTGGAAAGTTGTCTAATATTGAGTACAAACTATGGTGGCTTGCATGAGCTTTCATTTTAATGTTTGTTCTGAAAATAGAGTTAGAGTTGCAAGATGGGTTGATGCAACGCTGTAAATAAGTGTTTCTGTAATCATAAGGATTTACTTTTAGATAAGTGTAGAGGATTACAAACTTAATCTTTCAATTATTGTCACATATTTGGTCTCAATTCCCTAAAAACAGGAAAATGGAAACAAGTATCTTTGGCATGCATTGAGATAATAAATTCTAGATACATCGGAACTAGCCTAAGAAGGATATAGGTAGATTGCTAACAATTCTATAACGATGCTATGGATCTCAAGGTAACAGATTCCTACCCTGTAAAAGTCAGATTGTGCAACTTTTCTGGATGGAAGGAACCTACTAAAGTTATTGGACTTGGTATCTGTCCCTCGGGAAGTACATCACAAGGCCATTGAGTGATATAAGTTATGGCTGCTGCAAAGAGAACTTGTCAGTAATTAAGGTCTTCCCTTTGGAAGATGACATGCATGAGAAACATTTCAAAGTATGTGAATGAGATTGAGAGAAATCAAAACAGATGCGCACTGCCTTGCAGACTTCTCACTGTGTCTTCAAGTGTAAATAGGTTTAGCCCTTGGATAGCTCATGTGCACTTCTGCCATGTGATAGCTCTGATGAAGCTTGGAAAAGAAGTGAGGCAAATATCTTGTGCCTTGATCCCTTAATGTTATGACAGATGTGGCTTCAAGGTTGTGCCTGTCATTGAAAACAACAGGCTCAGCAAAACTGAGCAGGCAGTGCAGCTTCTGTAGAGAGAATACATGGGTGAGTATTTCAAGTAAAATGCTTGGTTAGAGTACATTAATATCTTTAAGCTGTAAATTAATAATTGAGGCTATAATTTGCCCCCCTCTACTCTCCTATAATCACCACATGTTTCTGCAATTCTGTTGGATTACTTCTGCATATGAGAATGAAAATCGGTCCAGTCAAAGTATCTTGCTTTATACAGTCAGGATTAGATGTGTTGTATAATTAAATTCTTTCACTTGGATTTTGTGAAAACTAGAATCCCACAGCCTTGTTTCGAGCATCATTTTACAGGGCAGTCAAGAGCATTAAAATCAACCTGCTCTTGCAGAATAGTGCTGGAGTGCCTCAGATAGCCCGCTTCCCCCCAAATTGTTTTCTTTCTTACTGTACAGTGCCCTAGGTTAACCTCTGCTCTCAGGTTTCTCTCTATTTAGCACCTCAAGTAGGGTGTTCCTGTGCCAAATAGGCTTCATATTCAGAACATCTACTGTATGTTGCACGCAAAGATCTCTTAGCCATGACATCTCCTATTAAAATGACCAGGTAGTAAGGGGTAGGAAATAATATCCATGTTAATAGACCTTAGAAAATAGATGTGCTACTTATTTTGACAAGGGCTAGATAGGTGCCAGGAGCTGGATTTCCCAAATTAGGCAGGAGTACAAAAAAGAAAAAAGGGGGCTTAGAGGACAACACTACATTTTCATTTCTTTCACCACAGTTTAATAAAGGCAGCTTGGTTTTGCTGTACTATCTCATCATTTCTCCCTTCTGTTACATTAAGGACTATAATGCTGCAGTGTCCTTTGGAGGGGCTTAAGTCATATGTATGCCCTGGAGAGATCTGGGGCTGGATGGCCAACAGTCCTACCAATATAAGTCATCTTTTAATGAGTGGACTTCTGTTTTTGAGAACCTTTTTTGTAAAGACAAGATACGTGCTAGCCTTTTTCTTTCGAATAGGGCTTCTGCAAATATTTAGCAAAACTAACATCCACCGTGGTGGTGGAAAAGCTAGTTTTTAATCTGTTAAATATGTTTGCAGAATTGTTTGCAAGCCCAGTGATATTATCTTAACTTTCCTCTGTTCTTTTTTTTTTTTTTCAGTCCAAAAGCCTATTACAAAGCTTTCATTAAAGTTCAGGCCCTCAGAAATGAAGCCTCTTTCAGGAACTTGGACAAGCAGTACTCAGCACAAAGGAAAAGCCTTTTCAATAGAACAGTAAGCCAGCATTAAGCTTTTCACCCAGACAAAGTTTTGCAAGCAGCTTCCTACAGTAGAATGGATTTCCCTCTCCGGCGAAGTCAGCTGATTTTGAGTTTTAATTCTTCTGTATTCCATTGAGTCACTTTTAAAGAGCTTTGGTATACCAGAGTGGTATTTAGCGTCTGCTAAAGCTCGCCATATGTAGAAATTAGATGCAGCAACAGCTCTTCTCTAGACAGACATCTGAGGCTTTTGAGATACCATAAGATTCTTGAAAAATGCCTTGTTGTTTTATTGTAGATAAAAAATTCATCATTGCTAATGCTAGAGTGCAGAACTGTGCGATCATCTACTGCAATGATGGCTTCTGTGAGATGACGGGCTTCTCCCGGCCAGATGTCATGCAAAAACCCTGCACCTGTGACTTTCTTCATGGACCAGAAACCAAAAGACACCACATTGCCCAAATTGCCCAGGCACTGCTTGGATCCGAGGAGAGAAAAGTGGACGTTACCTATTATCGTAAAGATGGTAAAGTAGTTTCTTTCTTGCATTTGTTTCGAAACAAGTTTTGAAAGCCAGCTTCCCATGAGGGTTGGGATGCTCACTGAAGGCTCTTAAATACCTACAAAGTGTGTGGTGCTTCTTTCCTAGACCTCTTGAATGTGTCTTTTATTGATGTATCAACCCACCCATTCTAGGAAATTAAGATAGGACACAAGGGACTGTTATCCTAGTTAGAGATTAGAACAGCGTTTCTCAGCCTTCGCAAGTTGAAGATGCACGCTAGCTGTGGTGTTCCTGGAAGTGAAGACGACACATCTTCAAGTTGCCAAGGTGGATAAACACCACATTAAAGGAATAGCCCCTTCCACACCAGCAATCCACTTTCCTTTCCTTTAAAAACAGCTCTGGATTGGTGTGTAAGCAGGTGTCTGTTTGCATATTGCTAAATTACTGAATTGCTGAAGTGATGTGAATAAATTCTCTTCATGTGGGGGTTTCCAAAGAGAGCTTGTTTATGGTTTAATATTTCAGTTTAGTACACAACAGAAAGGAAGGAGGAAAGAATTCCACTTCTGAGAGAATTGAGTTGTATGTCTGTAACTGTGATTGTTTTCCAGTTTAAAAATGAAGTACTGTATGTAAGAACGCATGCTGAATGTGCATATTTTACTATTTCCAATGAATGGTGATTCATATTTCTTCCCTCCTTATATATTTATTACTTTTCACTGAATTCATTCATAGAATTTGTCAGTGCTCTCTCTATTTCCTACATTCTCTATTACGCTTAAGATTATGATTGAATTGTTCCAAAGCAATGTTGAAATACAGCATTATACGTATTTCAAAATAATATAGTTTTGGATATATGCGTGTGTAATGTGTAAGGATAGCTTACTCCACATATCCTCATTATAAATTTAGCAGTGAATGTTCCTGAAAATTTGGGCTGTATAGTACATTGGATTTTATTCAAACAATGTGTTGGAAGATTACCTCTCCTACTGTTCCCAGAAAAAGAATCTGAGATAGGTGCTATGTTCTTGCCCCTGTATGGTCCAAAGCATCTTTTTAGAATAAAATTCAAAGTATCGCACAGGGCTATTGACAATCTGAGAACAGTGAGGAATGTGCCCAGTTGTCAAATCAGAATTTAAATACTGGATTGATATTAAAAATCCAATCACATTACATACAAAATGTGACTGTCATTCTAAAGGCAACTTTTACCCCTTGCATACATATGTAAACCTCAAACAAATTAAGGACTAATAAGTATTTTCCACTGTGGATTTTGTATACCAGACATGTCAAACTCGCAATGTCACATGACGTCACACAACATGTCGGAGCTTTTTCCCCATTGCAGGCAATGGGGTGGGCGCGGTTTCATGGTGACGCATCCAGCCCGCAGGCCTGCAGTTTGACACCCCTAATCTATACTAATTGCTGCTTCACATCGTGGAATAAAAAAAAAAACCTACGTGGCGATATATTTAAAAGAAATGGTGCATTTGATTTGATAGAATAAAATGCTTGATGTTACACAGTATACACACTTTTAAATGATCATTTGAGTATATATTGTTTCAAATACTGAGTAATAACTTTGGGGAAAATTTAAGAAAATCACTTGTTTCAAAGAGGTTAAATCACATATTTTTTAAGGTTTAACTGATTTCAAATTGAAATAACTTTATTGTGGTCATTAACCAGCAGAGTTTAACTGATTTAGATTTGCACAACGAATCATTACTTTCAGTAGGAATCATACAATATGTATTTGCTTATGAACTTAAGATATACATTTATTTGTCAAAATACATCCAGATAAGGGAGTAGCAATACTAATTATTTCTCAGGGCTTCATTTATTTTATTTTCTGATTATTCAGTTCCAGTAATACATAGCTATGTTGTTGTTCTTCTATTGTTGTTTGCACTGTATATCTATTCAAAGGACAAATGCAAATTTGTGATATATTCAAATCTTGAGTTTTAATTAAGCTTCAGAGGCCCACCTGTGCACTGTTTACATTCATTTGAGAATTGTGACAATGAAATGGATCATAAAGTGATAGTTGAACTCTAAAGAAGTTGTGACTCCTGTATCTCTTCAATGGTTGTGGTGACATTGGTGGATTGGCATTGTTGAAGGATTCCATTCACTGATAAATGTAATTCCTGGAAACAAAACAAGCAAAATTTTTAAAAAGCTTGAATTCAATTCCTTAAAACTATGTCTCCAGGTCAGTAAAAAGTATGTCTATTGTTGCAAATGTGGTTGTGAATATTTATGTTCTCAATGTTTTTGTCAAACTTTTGTGGTGCCCTTCTTTTTTTGGATCCTATTAGTTATTTTCTCAGTAACTCTCCTACTGCAGCTTTCACAGATGGGAGAGATCAAAAGGAACTAGACAAAAGAAGCAGTTTCATAATGCAAGTCCCTCTTTCTTTGTACACACATCAGTCTCACATGTATACACAAAAGGGTTGGCCCAGGATCAAGAAGCTGCAACTACCAATCTTGTTGGATTTGATTGGCTTCCTGATAGAACAAAGATTAAGATGTTGGCCTTGTTTAAGCAATAGAGAACCACCACAATTTTATGTGTTCCATTATATTCAGAAATAGGTCATGTGTTCAGTGGGATAAAATCTCTAGGACTTCAGCTTTAGATTAATATATTATTAGTTGTTTCGGTAACAAATCAATGTAGGTCTTTCACAGAGATTCCTAGCACTGTTCCCATATTGCAGTTCTCAGGATCTCCTGAAGAAACTCTGGTTTTTAAACATACATGAAAGACTTGGCAGCCACTAGCTTATGGTGAAGAGATGCAGAAAACCTGTAACATTTTGTTGCCTTCTAGTAATCATCTGGCTTTTTGCAGCCTAGTAACTTGGTAAAATCAAATAGGTCTGTAGCACAAATTCTGTTTTTATGATTGGTACAAGATTATTTAGAAAGCTTCATGACTGAATGGGGAAGGCATACCAGTGAATTCTTGACTCTTCTTATTGTGCAACATGAATTTGTCTTTTTAATGCTTTTAAAGAATTCTAGCTTTTTGTGTACAGTGTCAGGCCCAGGGAACTGACGACAATATGAGGAATTTATTATTGTTCACCCATAGATAGAAACCTTGGCAGACTTACCTGCATAATTATTAGATATACACATTGAACTGCTGGGGGGGGATATCTGCCTTCTTCCTTTTCCTGCATACAGGATTCCAAGCTATGTTGTCTCTTTAATCTCTGGAAAAAAGCCCATCTCTCCTGTGACACTGGATTATATTCCATCACATCAGGTGGTCCTCAACTTATAATAAAATTATGACAAAGCTTCCCATGGCTATTTACGACCTGAATTTAAAGTTTTGACCCCTCCCAGTCACATGATCGTAGCTGTGCTGGCACAGTGGTTAGAATGCAGTATTACGGGCTAATTCTGCTGATTGTCACCAGTTCAATTCTCACTGGCTCAAGGTTGACTCAGCCTTCCATCCTTCCAAGGTCATTAAAATGAGGACCCAGATTGTTGGGGGCCATGTGCTGACTGTAAACTGCTTAAAGAGGGCTGTGAAGCGGTATGTAAGTCTAAGTGCTATTGCTATTGAGTACTCTGGCCTGCATTTAAAGCTGTTTGAAGCATCCTGCAGTCATGTGACCACGATTTATAATGGGTTTGTTTTTTTTGTCAGAAACCAATGTTTACAATTATTCATTGTAGTCAATGGATTCGCTTAATGATTGTGGTACTCACTTATTGACCTTAGTGATCTTGGCGTTCGCTTAATCACCATGGTGATTGATTTCATGACTGTCATGGAAAAGGTTGTAAAATTGGATGCAAATATGTGATGACCTGCTTAATGACCACCATGACTTACAACCTTAATTCAAGCTCAGTTATGGTCATAAGTGGAGGACTACTTATCAGTCTTTCTACATCTAAATGGAATACAAAATCCAGATAGCTTCAATCTAAATTAGATTATTGTGGCCCATGTAGTTTAACTTCAGCCACTAACCATGGAAATGACAAAACCTACAGATTTCCAGTTAATGGAAAGTTTGTAAAAAAAAACCTGATGGTGGCAAACCTGTTGCATTAATAATGAATTGAGTGGATATGCTGGATAAGGAAGTTCTATTCCTCAGATACAAACTGCATATGGAATAAAGGCATAAGGAACTCAGAGTAACTATGAGCATCTAGAACAGAAGTGGTTAAAAGAAATACTGATATGGAAATTAAAAACAAAGGCTTGGGCTTTGCAGGAGCTGCTTATTGACCTTTAAAATGTATTAGAAGTTGTGTGCAGAACCTTCAAAGGTTGTAATCACACCTTTTTGATTACATATGTTCATGCACATACCATTCCTTGCAATTGATTATGAATTCATTGGATTAAAGCAAATGCATTTCAGTTTATTTATCCCTGAAAATGAGGTATTATCTAATTTCTCTGTTTTAGGATAGTGACTGAGTCATAACAACAGTAAGCGTATCTGCTTATATCTAGTGAGAAGTTCCTTTGCGTTAAATAAAGCAGGTATAGCAGAAATAGAGTAGCACAATGCCCTCAGTCCCTTGTTATTTGCCATATTGGTTAGGGAAGTTGGAAGCTGGAGTTTCACAACATCTGGAGATCTATTTTTTTTAACCTTAATTGCAGATTAAAAAACCATTGTCACAGCAATTAATCTTGGTTTCCTTGGATAGCAACCTTGAAATGTTCCTGGATTCATTACCTTCCTAGGAAGCTAAGCACAGGAACACTTCCATGGTCTTGAAAAATTACTGCTTGGAATTATGCATGTAATTGTTACCGCTACTTCTATTATAGAGTTGTGCTTAAGTTGTGTTCCTTTCCTAGTTCTGTTTATCTAATAGAGTCATTTGGCTAAGATTTTGAATTTTATGCCCTGCACAAGTTATTACTCGGTGGCTTATTATGAAATAGTCAGAAAAAAGCAAAAAAATTCTGGAGATACACTGCAATGGGATTACTCTTGCCTAAAAGCAAAGAGGCTACATTATTTTTGACTCTGAGACTATCCTATTCAAAGTAGAGGAAAGGTTAAAATATAGAAATATATGTGAATCTTATGTCCAATTGCATCAAAATAAAATTTTCTCAAAAATAACTAAACCAGGAAGTATTTAATTTCTGAATAACAGAACTGGTACTGTTAATGTGTTTTTTTCACATAAGCTTCATAACATCCTTTCTACAGTCTTTTTGAGAACTGATCGGATTAAGTATCTTTGGAGGTAAAATGGTATTTACATAGCACATCAATATTTTTGTTTTAATAAAGTTATTTGCCATGGAAATGTGTGACAGCACTTCCTTTGAGGACTTCATTTTGCCATTGAAGTCATTATTGTATAAATCACTCTTGACAGCTGTAAAATATTGCTTGAGGTGATAACGCTGTAAAGCTTTGACATAAAAGCTATAATTGTAGAAGGATTGAGGATGGGATGGCCTATTCAATTGAAGGATATTGCACTCTGTTGATCCTTTTTGTGTAATAGGTATACGACAAGGCTTTCAAACTAGGAAACATCTAAGAACAAGTAGTGAAAACTGATTATTGACAGGAGGGCAAACTTGTGTACTGCTACCATGTTGGTGGAGAAATGTTCAGAGAAGGACAAGGGCAGGAGGTGGTCACAGTTAAAATGACAACTGGAAATCATGACTCCAAAGAGTTCATTTTGTTATTCCAGAGAGCAACAGTATTACTCCTGACTGATTAGTGAACATCAATGTTGAACTAATGAAGTAGGGCTGAACTGATTAATCAATAGATTTCCCAACCCATAGTTTTACAGGTGGATAACTTAATTTATACACTCGGCATAAATTGTATTGTTGTTACCATTTTCCATAACCCTCAGTGAAATGTTCATCTGATACAGCCTTCCTGTCACCCAGTGAGGTAAGTCATGAGTATGTTTTTATCAATGGATATTAGACATGACAACTTAAGACTTTATGATGAAAAGAGTAAATAAAGACTGAAGAAGTTGCTGAATCTTACTGACCCAAACCTTTGGCTCATCTTGCTTGATATTATCTATTCTGGCTGTAACCAACCATCTAGGTTTTCACTTAGAAGTTTCTTCCAGCTCTATCTGAAGATTCAAGAAATTAGCCCTTGGAGAGTAAGTGGCACTGAGCAATGCACGGCTAGATCAGACATGTCAAACACAAGGCCCGGGGGCCAGATGCGCCCCGCGAAGTAGTTTCAGGTGGCCCGCGAAGCCATCCTAGAAACAGTGAGGGAACGGCCCCCTCTGCCTTGGCCCTGGCCCAGGCTAGCTGGGAGCCAATGTATAATTTTGTGGTGGCCATCTATGCTGAAATACATTCAGTCTTAGCTCCAGAAGCCCCCCCCCCTCCGTATGGCCTGAGAGGAACAGTGAGGCTCCTCCAGTGGATCATGCCTTGGCACTTGCCCTGGTCCCACCCCCTTCTGCCAAAGACCCTCAGATCTGTCCCACTCCTGCCCAGGCCCCCACAGGCCCCCTTGACACGAACGATGTAGAGCTGGCCACACCCACCCAGTAGGCCACACCCACTCCATCCATGCCCACCCAGTAGGCCGCACCCACCCGGCCCCCTGAGGGCAACCGCAATGCTGATGCGGCCCTCAATGAAATTGAGTTTGACACCCCTGGACTAGATGAACAAGCAGGCAGTTGTCCATAGGATATTATTCAACAGTGTCATTTCACTCCATGTAAAGGCTTTCAGTAGGGGGTTGTCCAAGGCGTTTTGTTGCCTGAAGTAGAAAAGTGTCCTGAAAGTGAAGTGTTTGTAAATCCAGCCAAGTCATGTTGGCACTTGAGGCAGAAAGTCATACTGATATTTTTCTTTCTTTCTCCACCCATAAGAATGGTGATCAAATAATCAACAACTTGTTTCTCTATGGCTTTCTGAAATCAGTGCTGTAAAAAATCTGGATGGCCATTGGATGGCAACAAAGACTTTAAAAAATATTTTTACTGCCTTCTGGTGGGCATCTAGATTTTTGCTGTATAGGCCTTGCAGCCTGTTAGCTAGCGTGCTTCTTTTCCTGGATTTGATATACTGCTGACTACCAAAGTCTCTCAAACAATTTGTAATTTAAAAAGTATATTGACAGTTTGGAAAAAAAAAAAAAAAAAAAGGCCAGTCCTTTTACCGCAGCCAAAATTTGCTGGTAGAGGAAGTTGTTTTTTTAATTGATTAAGTTATCTGCTGTTATTAAGTTGAAGAAACTAGAGTTGGATGCCTATATAGACAGTATCATTACCATGTAGGAGGACACGAGACTGGATTTTTCACAGAGCATAGTCCGACAATGTGATTTGAGTATTTCTCATCTAAAATGGAGACTGACCAGTTCATTGATTTTCTGTTGGTTCATGATCTGAAACCAATTTAGTATTGCTGGCACTGTACACACTTGGATTCCTGCAGAGAACGTGGATCTGTCCCAAGGACAGATTTGGCTCTCTTTTCTTGCAGTATTCCTGTACAGGTCATCCTCAACTTACGACCACAAAATTTAAGTGAGACATTTGTTAAGTGAGCTTTGCCCCATTTTACGACCTTTCTTGCCATAGTTGTTAAGTGAATCATTGCAGTTGTTAAGTTAGTAACATGGTTGTAAAGTGAATCTGGCTTCCCCATTGCCTTTGCTTATCAGAAGGTCACAAAAGATGATCACACGACACATGCAGGAGACACTGCGACCATCATAAATACATGCCAGTTGTCAAGAGTACGAATCTTGATCTCAGGACCATGGGGATGCTGCAGTTGTGTGAAAAATGGTCATAAGTCACTTTTTTCAGTGCTGTTATAACTTTCAGTGGTCACTAAATGAATGTTTGTAAGGACTGCCTGTACTCCTAGGGTCTGCTTTGTTTTTTGCTGGAATTTTGAAATCGAGTAGCCTATGCTAGTGTAACATGGTCATTGGTGGGGAAAAAGCAAAAGCAAAGATGTGTGCCACCATTTTTATAAAACGGTGACATAAATGTTCCAAAGCAGTTCTTCAGGCCTGCAGAACAGATGCTTTTGGACTGCATATGATTCCCGGGTTCCCTTTTGGAAAGCTCTCCTTTGGTGAGTACTGAAAATGGTGGTCTAATATTTTTCCATTTAGGAATGGGAAACACATGAAAATTGTAGACCTGATAAAAAGAAAGGAAGAATATTCCTCAAACACAGCCCTACTACAAAGACTATGGGATCACACACTGCATGGTTTTTAGTCCCCCAAATGAAGTTTTCGTTATGAAAGCGTTGTTCACCCCAGTCCTAAGATATTTTAAAAGGTCTCCTGGAATGGAAACTGGTATTCCTAACAGTGCCCTCAAAAGTATTGTTAAATGATTGTAATTACAAGAATTCCTCTTTCATGATAGAACAACCTCAGCCAGCTACAGGTGGAACAGTATTTTCATTTCTGCCTGTCATATTTATTTTGTTTTTTAATAATCGGTGCAAGGTGCATCAGCCAACCTTTCTACACAAGTTAACAGTCTGTAACAAATCTCATTCTCAAAACCTACTGAAATATTGACAAAGTGTGAGCCATCAGTCTAAAAATTACCAATTGCTATTGTCAGCTGTAGTATCTCATTAAAAATACTGAAATTCACACACACACACACACACACACACAATGTACTACAAAGGTGAATCTGGACAGCACTCAACAAATGGGTAAAAATACATATAAAAACCAAGGGAATAAAAATAGCCATTTTAGCTGTTTTTCTTTTATCTTGTGAGAAACTTGGAATCACAGAATATTTGACAGAACCTAGCACTTTCATTTTTGCGTGTTAATTTTTAATATCACAAATAGATCAGATTTCTCTGTCCCCCCCAACCCAGTTCACTGAAAAGCTTTTAATGGTCACCAAAGTAGATCCCTTCTGCCCTTGTAAATATCTGCTTTGTTTTTCAACAGCGATTACTAATAGCAACACAAACTACACAGTTAAGATGCCATCAGTTTTCTTACTGGGATCATATAAAATGTATGTGTAATATATAAAGAAAGAAATTGTAGATAGAATATGTTGTATCTGTTTCTAATGCTGCCTTAAGATTTTGAATTGCAGAATGATTAGAGCTAACAAGATTTCAATTAACTCAGTATTCTGTATTATGAGGTTATTATATTTGCAATGAAGCTGACTTTCTTTGGAGGTTAATTGCCAGTGGAGTGATTTTTATTTGTAGTATTTTCATCAGAGGATAGGAGAAGTTACTATAATCTCTTCCTCTCAGCTGAAGGAGATAGTTGTTATTAAGATTCCACTTTGACGATGATGTTATGTCACCCATCAAACTTTCTTTCTTACCTCTATAACAAATGCTGGAATTTGACACTGAGGATCCTTACATCTTGTACTTAATATATGAAAGTTTGAAGGCCAGACCTTGTCCTCTGGAGGTGATAAAATTGATTACTGTTGGGCCACCTGCCAGCTCAGATTCTTTTTATTAGTTATATGTGTTCCACCATTCTTCATCTGAGCAGCTCAGAATAGGTTATATTTAGTTCCCAAACAAATGTCTGATAATACTTGTTCCTTCTTTTCCTTCCCTCCATCTATATTGCACAAAGATAATGCTTAAAAAGTCAAACCATAGAACAGCTCTGTGGAAACTGAAGAAAAGTTCTTGTGCCTACTATAGACAGCACCACCACAGGCAATCTACTTTGTCCATGATATATAGGAATAAAGACCAGACACTGAAAATGCCACAGCAATTCAATGAACACACTCCAAGGGCTACTAGGATGCTCAGTTTGAAAGACAGCACCAATCCCAAATTGATGGTTTATTGCTTGAAAAAAAAAACCCAGCCCACTTTCCTACCCATCATTGATATATTCTGTTCGGTCTCTATTTTACTCTATACATAGCTGCTTTTTAACCTTATAAGAGCTCAAGAGGGATAAGTTGCTAGTGGCCCAGATTGCTTTCTGGATGCATTTGTGTGATACCAAATGAAGTGGTATCTGAGATCTGTTGATGCCATCTGATGCTCCTTTTTAAAAGTGTCTAGTAGCAAACCAGCTTGTGTATTTTTTTGCCCAAATACAGTGTTCTGTTTATGAATTTAGTGCTCAAATCTCAGGGCATCACTTGTGAGTTATCGAATGCATTCATAAAGAAGCTGAATTTCAATGCTGTTCCTATTCTGTAATTTCATCCTCCGAAGTTCCAGGCTGAGCTAGATTTGAACCCAAGCTTTCCACACTGCTGCTAATCCCATTATCTGCTCACCTGCAATTTGACTCTCACTAGGTATTTAGGTCACCTTGGAGAAGCACTGAATATTGCACTATGCCCTATCTGGATCTTCAAGATATAAGAGTATACGTAGCTGCACACTCTATTCTTTCCCAACTGAAAGGAAATTTCCTAAAGCAGAGGTCTATGAAATAACAATATGAAAGTATAGAGGTATTTGGTGGTATCTGCTTTAAGGGGATAGTGTCTACTTTTTTTTTGGGGGGGTGGATATTGTTCAAATTGTATATTATGTCCATGCTAGTTTCTCAAATAATATTATTTCAAGTAGCTTAGTCCCACCCTTCCCCAAGGCAATTCTGCCATTGAACATTGAACATTGAAATGGAATCCACACACCAATATATGTCCATTACTTTAAAGTTTTGCCACAAGGATACAGCTGACCTGAGCACATATACATTTTTTATGAATAGGAGTAATGAAGTTGGTAATGGAGTTCATGGGTGAGTGGCATGGTAAAAGGATTAAGGTAAGATGTAGGCAATCTAATGTTTTTCAGATGGTTTATGCTATATAGCATCCACAATCCCTTGCTTACAGTTGTTGATAGAAGTTCAAGTCAAATATCTGAGAGACATTACGTTGCTTGCCCTGAATGAAGCACACACAGATTACGTTGCAGACACAGGCTATGAATGTAGATTGACCCACTCTTATTATTTTTGAATTACTGAACGTGTTTTGTGTAGTTTTTATCTTGAACTTAGTCTTTAGCAGTGCTTTTTTTGTAAAAAAAAAAAAAAAAAAGTGCCGGAACTCACACACGTCATACAACCCGCCTTGCCTACCCTAGGTTTACCTTTGTAGTTGGAAAAAAAACCCCTTCAATTTTTAGTGTATCTAAAAGACTAGGATTTTGTTCAAGGTAAGTTAATACTAGTATTAATGTTACCACGCACTGTGTGGCTTTAAATTACAAGAAGGCATTTTATTAATCTTTTGGGACATTTACCACTGGCATACCCATTTAGTTTAATGAGTGGAAATGTCAGCTTTCTATGTGAAATGAAATTGGCTCAATAAAACAAAATTTGGTTGCTTGTAAAAGATTGAATTATTTTTAAGAAGTTGTCAAACAAGGTGGAAAAATTTACATTTGAAGTTTAATATGGATATTGACTTGAAACAAATTAAAGTTGAAACTTTGTCAGTGAACAGATTACTTTTAACTCACCTTTAAGTTAAACCCAATTTAATAAATAGATCTGATTAAACCTCATACTGTAGGTCTACCTTTACATTTGACCAATACATAATTAATATATATTATTATTAATAATAAAAACCCCAAATCACAAGACATTGGCTTTATTCTTATTCTTCCCCTCTGCAGTTTGAATATAAAGTATAAAAGACTAAAAAGAGATTTTTGTAGACGTCCCAGCCTTTGAACTACCCAAGGAACCGAAACAGCAAAGTTTCGCTGTTGGGCAAGCTTCCACGCCAGCTGCCTTTCTTTCCTCCGCTTCGCCTCTTTTTAACCTCACACCCCATCTTCTGTAAGGGAAGGCAAAAGGCTCACTCACCCTCTTGTGAAAGATGGCCTCCATGTTTATATGTCTCCCACTGCCACCATCGGCTTCCACACCACATGGTCCAACCCAGCCAATCAAGCCACGCTTTGGCTGTGATGCTCCGGCACCTCATGGCTCCTCCTAGAGGAGGCAGACAGTGCCGGAGAGGACCCCACTCACACCGTACCACCAGCAGGGCATTTTCAAAAGCAAATGAGGACAGGAAGGGAAACAATAGGAAAAGAACGCAGCTCTGGAAAATCCATTAAAAAAAGGTGCTGGAACTCTGCTCCAGTGTGTTCTATGACCAAAAAAAGCCCTGGTCTTTAGAATTATTCTTCTATTGGCTGCTCTCTAATTGCCAGGTGGTTTTATCAAGTTTTAATCCAAGGAGGATGAGTGTTTCTACTAGTTAGTAGCCACTAATTGTTAAGTATATCAACGATGATGTTTGTGCAAGCTTAAGAAGCTATTTTAAATGTTTAGACAGAGTGATTTGGTAATTTTTTTTATTGTTGCTAGCAACAATACCAAATGTTTAAATGTTGTTTATTGTGTTTGGATTATACTACAATCCAAACATAATATACTACCTATATCATTTCAGACAAATGACTGTCCAGTCTCTTCTTTAAAAACCTTCAGTGTTGGATCACCCACAACTTCTAGAGGCAAGTAGTTCTACTGATTAATTGTCAGGAAATTTCTCCTTAGTTCTAGGTTGGTTCTCTTCTTGATTAGTTTCCATCCATTGCTTCTTGTCCTGCTTCAGATGCTTTGGAGAATAGGTTGATACCCTCTTCTTTGTGGTAGCCTGTCAAATATTGGAACACTACTAACATGTCATCCCTAGTCCTTCTTTTCACCAGACTAGATATACCCAATTCCTTCAACCATTCTTCATATATTTTAGCCTCCAGACCCCCTAATCATCTTTGTTGCTCTTCTCTGCACTCTTTCTGGAGTCTCAACATCTTTTTTATATTGTGGTGACCAAAATTGGATGCAGTATTCCAAGTCTGGTATTAGCAAGGCAATATAGAGTGGTTATATCACTTCTTGCAATCTCAATTCTGTTCCTCTGTCATTGCAACCTAGGATTGCATTGGCTTTCTGGCAGCTGCAGCACACTGCTGGCTCATATTTAAATGATTGTCCATTAGGACTCCGGGATCCTTCTCGCAGTTACTACTATTGAGCCCGTTCCATCTAGTCAGTACCTGTGCATTTGGTTTTTCTTGCCTAAATGTAGAACCCTATCTACATACACATCCGAGCTAACAAGTCTGTACCCTCCACCATTTTTAGATAATAAAAATTGTGTTTCCCAGGAAGCACAAAATTACGCTTCACCTTTATATGTTCCTGATGAATTATATCATCATAAAACCTAATGATGGTCTGTGAGCCACTCTTATCATTCTCTTGCATTCATTGACCCCTTAATGCCAAGCCAAGCAACAAACAGCTTGCATTTTCCCCACAGCAATTTCATTGCAATAAGCTATCCTCTCGATGGTATAACTGTCTGTGCTATTTTTTTAAGCAACTCTATTAGAAGAATATTAGAGTTAAGGGAAGGATGAAGAAGACAATAGACTAATTATTTCAAACCACTCCAAGTTAATAGCAAAAGCAATCCAGTGGCTTGCTTCCCAGGAGGACCTTTTTTTTTTTTTTGCACTCATTAAATTATGACAGATTGCCCGACAGATGTCCTTTCAGAAAAAGGGGTGTTTTGTTGTTGCTTGTTTATGGGCAATGACAGAGGAATAGAACTGAGATTGCAAGAAGTGATACAACCGCTTTATATTGCCTTGTTAATACCAGACTTGGAATACTGCATCCAATGTTTCAATGATGGTGGATCAGATAGGGAAGGTTAAGGGAGCCTTGAAGTTTGGGGGCCATTTAGCACAGGGAGAATTTCTGCTCTAATTTAGCACAGGGAGAATTTCTGATTTCTGCTCTAAGAAGATTCTACTGTTGTTGGGACAAAGTCTTCCCAGAAAACAGCAACAGCAGTGATGGGAAACAGGGACTGGGCAAATGTTGCAAGGACATCCAACCTTTAAAGGTAACGGAGGACTAGACAGGAGTAGCTTGGATAGATACCTAACAAAGCCCTTTCATTAGTCATTCCCATTAAAGGTATTTAATACAAGATGATCAGGCATATTCTTTGCCAAAGCAAAGCAGTTATTTTCAGAGCATTAGTGAGTCATGTACTTGCCTCATTGAAATAAATTATTTATAAATGTTTAGTTTACCCCTAGTGAAAATCATCATGATCATCACCTTCGTTGTCATTATCATCACCAACCTACATAGCACACAACAGCTTTTATATTCTTATATCAGGCCATTTAAATTTTCTACACATCTTTATGGTTATTCATTTTTTTAAAATTTATAAAACAGATGAAATTCTGTCATTTCTGATAGAATGCAGTAGTAATGTCCCACCTTGTTGTTGTTGTTTTGACGCATGTGAATTTTATCAGAGATTAAGCAGAGCAATGGAGCAAATCTAACTGAATCATTTTTCAAGTGATTATCTTAAATACTTAAATTGACGGGAATGATGGACTTTGCCACTAAATGCAGTTAACAATCAATCACTTTTGTTTGGTTTGTAACTTTTTATTCCTTCTATCCTATATGGGCAATACGCCGAATTTTGGTAAGAATTCAGCTCTTTATTGGTTATTGCTATCGTTTTTTCAAAAAATCTCTCTCTAAAATTTTGAAAATTTATTGCAGTGTATAAAACGATGTATACATTTAGACAAAAGGAAAGGAAAAGAAAACTGAATGAAGTAACAGTAACATATATTTGCTTTGATTGGAATAGAGAAAAAATGGAAACAGTTGGAAATTATTTCATGCTTGTCTACTGTGAAAAATGATAGAAGCTAACTGGGAATACTATTAGTTTACCAGATTTAGAAATATAATAAAGGGAAATAGCATCTTCTCCCATGCAGAACTCTTTTTAAAAAGTAAGAATGGAGTCTCTTTATTCCAGTTTTTTAGCTGGGAAATTGGGTCTAAGAAGAACCAATGGGAAAATAGTTTATAACAGAACCAAAAATATATTCCTAATGAACTTGGTATCAATTAAATTTAAACAAGAAATTAGATTTTAATTATACTGTAACAATAACATTTATGTAGAAAGAAAAAGAAAACATTTGCTTAATAGAATCTATATTTTTATGTTGACGCAATTAAGGGAAAACAATTATTCCTGTACATCATCTACTTGTAATATGATTTTGGAAGAGCAAAAGTATTACGCATATGTATTATGGGGATGCCTTTCCATATGTAGAGGACATCAAATTGAGGAAGGCTGAAACTTTAATTACCTGGCACTCTGGGTCACGTAGAAAATTTGAATGACATTTGTAAGAATCTTGAAAGATGAATTAAAATAATGTCAAAAGTGATTCCTTCCTTCCTTCCTTCCTTTCTTTCTTTCTTTCTTTTCTCCCTCCCTTTTTTTTAAAAAAACTTTCTTTGAGAAACTTAATCAATAGCTTCCTCATAGCAAGAGATAACCAGCCCTGGAGCGGCTGTCATACAATCACAGTATGTCTTCTGTCCATTACTCAGCACTCCATCTGTATTGCTGAAGATCTACAGAGCAGGCCTTTAAAGACCAGGAATGTCTCTTGCAAAGTGGCATTCTTTCTGGAGTGTCAGGGAGACCGGCTTGAGATAACTTGCCAAGTCACTTTTCTTCTCTGCATTAGAAGAAAAAGTTCATTGCCTTGGTTCCCTTATCTGTCTCAAAAACAGAAGGGAGAATTTTTGACCCCTCGTTTCACGTCTTCTGTCATTACTTTCATCTTACACAGCAAAATGTTATTGAGTCGTGCCTCTGCCTTGCATATTCTCACGCCCACAGACCACCCAGCCTTTCCCTGGAGTACGTCACAGGCTACCTTTGCGCATCTTCCCACAGTCTAAAGGACTTAGGCACTTTTCTATCTATTGGTTTTCCTTCTACTCAGATGAGAATAGAGCTAGGAAGCACTTATCCCTTATTTAGCATCTGCTTATTTCTTTCGTTCACAAAAATCACTCAACACCCCCTCACGCTTGTAGATTCTCAGCTTCTTTGAAGCATTAGTTTATCTGGTGAGATGCCAGGAACTTATTTTAAAGAAAGTTCTTGTATCTCTTAATTCCAGGGTTCGCAGTGTTCACAAGTGAGGAAGATAAGACCAGCTGAAAACAAATGCTAAAAAAGAAAAATAACTTAATATACAATAGGAAATGTGGAACCACACCCTACTTCGAGATTGGACATGAATGATTTTCTTTTTAATGTGATTTATTATCTGCCCTTGTAGAAAGCAGTGTTGGGTGACTAAAGTTGGAGTCCTATATATGATTACTGGGGCTTATACATTACTGAGGATGCATGTACAAATTTGTAAATCACTTGCAAAAAAGTGATGAAAAAGCACAGCAATATTTTTTCATTTTGATTTCAAGCGTGTTTGTGGAGAGTGACAATGAAGCATTAGCATTAAAGTGGGAACTGGAAAAATATCTAGATCCTAGTTTATTGTTGATATTCTGTGACATACACACAGAAAGGGAGAGGAAGAGGACGAGGATGGTTGCATTAGTAGACAGAAAGGACAACAAACTGTTAGTTAGAGCAAGTATAGTCTTATGGTTAAGATATTAAACTAAAATTAGGGAGTTCAACTTCTGCCTGGAATGGACCTCCAGCGTGATTTGGAGGAGATTCGTTTCTTTCATTTTCTAACTTAATTCACAGGATGGGGTTAGGTGAGGGTTGTACAATGCTTTGAACTCCCAAGAATAAGTGGGTGCAGTTGCAAATAGTAAATACATTTCATGTTTTCACAGTCAGGAATGAGGAGTAGTACTCCTTTGTCTAAAAGGCTATCCAACCTTGGATACTAAGAACCTTAGCTCAAGAAATAGAAAGATAAAAATACAGTGGCTGCTTTGCACAGTAAAATGTCTTGTTTGTGTGTGTGTGTGTGTGTGTGTGTGTGTGTGTACCGATTTCAAGAAGGACCTGAATAATCTAGATGATTTAGTGAGCAGGAAAATACAGTAAGTGATTCCTAAGGTCCTTTCCAATTCATACTTAATATGATTCAATGAATACTACAAATATGTGTGAAAGAATTAAGATAACTCTTTAATTTCAGCTAGATGAGATTTCAAATGTTTGTAGCAGTTAAATTGATAATACAATGAATCAGACTTGGATTTTTTTGGGATTTTGCTCACACCCACTTCTTTACTGGCAACAGGAGAAACACTCTCCTATCTTAGAAGCCTGACATTGCTTTCAAACATTTGTGGCAGTAAGAACAAAGTCCATGGCCCTCCCTTTGGAGAGAAATGGCCATATTTGTAACTATACACCAATCAGGAACGACTCAATTTTCATGTTAGCTTTATTTTCCTGCAATCAAATCTCAGAAATGGTTTTGTATTTATAGTTACACTGATGGTTTTCCTTTCTCATGCATGATTTACATAAGACAACTTTCATCTAATGCTACCAAGTGACAATTGGTTCTTATGGTTATTGATGTGTCAGAGATCACATCCCTACATGTCCTTGTCTGTACATATACGCAAATGAAAGCACACATTTGTGTCTCTGCTGTGCTGAAACATATATGCATATTCCTACACAAACACTGTGATTTTGGTTGCATTTGAATTGCTGGATAGGGGAGGTTTAACCCTCTTCCTCAAATGTGGGAGTAGTGTGTATGTCTCTCTGGAGGACCAAATTGAACCCTTCTTTCATTCTATACAAAACCCCGTAAGAAAAAAATAGTTGCATTTTTTTTGTCAGAAGAGGAACAGAAAAAAAGGCTTTTAAATAAAACTGAAAACCCATGATGAACTTTGGACAAAACTAAAATTGCATCTCTACTCTGAATGGAGAGAGCTGCCAGTTCATGTTGAAGTGTACATCAGGATACTGATTTTGACTTAGTAAGCCCTAAATAGATTAAGATTCAAGTAGCTGCTGGAATGCCTCACCTGATCAGTCCATCCCAAGTTTTGCAAGGCTTGGAGAGGATGTTGGTTATGGTCCCGTCCTCATGCAAAGCCTGAGGGAGGGCCTCTTCAGCTGCAGTACTTTAGAAACACCTTCTTTTTACAGGCCCATCTATGGTTTGGTCAATCTATTGTTTAAGGGGGTTTAATGCAACATTAAAATGGTTCAGGTTTTATTTTGTGAAGTAGTTTACCCCAATAATTGTTTCTGTTAGTTGGATTTGATTGTAACTTGGACATAGAAGTATTAATTAGGGTGTGTGCTTATTTTTATATGCAAGTCACTTGACTGTGAGTAGCAAGATACCCATTTAATAAACAGCAGCTCCTTGTGGAGGAGAGGTTATTATATTGGGNGAGAAAAGGTGGCGGAACTCAAACCTGGCCACGCCCTCATCAAACCCTAGGACCGCCCCTTTAGAGAACAGGAATGCAAGTAAAATTTGGGAGGGGCTATTTCCGGTGTGGGAGGGGCTATTTCCGGTGCGGCCGGCCCGGAAAAAGGTGCCGGAACGCGGTTCCGCCGCGTTCCGGCTGAAAAAAAGCCCTGATATTGGGTCTTTTAAGTCTAGAGGAAGATTTATCTTCCGCTTATTTGCTAATGTTTAATCTTAGTTAAAAACTGCCTCATTTCTTCATTCTACCAGGTAGTATTTCAATCATCCACTGTGCTAAACTGTGTGACTTGCTCAACCATGGTTTATTGAATAAGCTGTCATTGGCTAAATTCACACAATGTACAATGACATAAGTGGTGACATAAAATCCACGATAGTTTTGTTCATAGAACATCCTATGCCAAATTCAGATAAACTTGGCTAAGTGCAATGGGCAAATCCAGTTAATTAAGTCATTTAAACTATGATGTTCTTCTGTTGTTCTCTTCGTGTGTGTGTGTGTGTGTGTGTGTGTGTCTTGATTACTCTTTCAAATGGCAGTGCTTTGATTAATATACTTAAGAATTTATCTCCAAGGAATTAAATGAAATTAAAACTACAATAACAACCAGATGCAAATATAATTTACATTAAGTTGGTTTACTCTCAGACTAAAGTGCTATCTAGATTTACGTATCTACATCTGACAACAAAATTTCCATAGGCTCAATTTACATCTGATTTTATAAATGTTTTCTTACCCATATTAACTATATTAAGGCATTTGCAAAAACAGCTGGAGATGCTGATGGAGTAAATCTAATTCTGGAATCTAGCTCAAGTGCATGCTAAGAATTTAGGTATTAATAGACCTCTTATGTGTAGTATATGCTCTTTTATTTGGCAAAATGCACTCAAGGATGAGCAAAGCATTTCTACATACAAATATTTAGATATGTTAACTGCTTCTACCCTAAAGTCTTTGATAGCCTCAATGTGTGTATCCCATCCATTTGATCTAGAAAATAAAGAACTTTGAACTAAAAAGACCAATGAAGTCCCAATACTTACAATAACTGTCCCAATTTTTAAGCAGATATAGATTAAGTGTAATCCACACCAATGTTATTTCCCTTCTAATTTCCTTCTCTTTTTAAGAAATCCATAATGCTTTAATTCTCCTCATGTAAGTGAATAGGTTTTTAGATTTTATTAGGAAGTCAGTAGAATTTACCTGACTGAATAGATGAGGAGTACCTAGACTACTGTGTTTAGCACAGCAATTTCTCCTGGAAAATGAACTAGTAAGAAAAATAGAGTCAAAGAAGTGATTACAGAAAATAAAATGTGTTCCCTTTCCTGTGGCCACATGAGGCTTTAAGTGAGCGGGCCCAGATATCAGAATCATGGCATGGTTGCAAAATCGGAAACAGAACTAACTTGTGATTGTAATGATCTGTGATAAGTGCAGTTATTTCTTTATCAGATCTGGACAATTTTGATCCATTTTTTTTTCAAAATACCTTATGGTTGATCACAGCTTAGTACTGTCATACAAATCCTTTTTACATGCGTGTGTAGCATGCAATTGAATGGAAAGAAAAACACTGAAACATGACCTTTCCCCCTTCTTTAAGTTCCCATTTTCTCCAGATTTTCCTATTATTTTTTTCAACGTGGCTACCTAGCCTGCTCAATACTCATTGGGCTATTTTGGGAGGCTTCTGTAATCTTTAGGGTTTCGTCCGGCTAAAGATTTTTTGGGAATGTTTTCCAGCTATATAGTTTTGTACTGAGATCTCAGTTCTGTTTTCGTGATCTAAGGTACTTTAAAAACAAATACTGGAAACAGAGAAGAAAATATACAGTAAACATGGATACAGAAATAAATGCACAGAAGGGGGAGAGTTTCAGTTTTGTTTTACTTGCTTTTTTAAAAATGTACCTTAGCATACTTAGAAATTCTCCTGTGATTAGCAAATCTCAACTTGGTTGTTATTTCAGAACAAATTCAGTTGTCTCAGGCAATTCCTAGAACTAAATGGTCAACTAAATGTTCGTTTCTTTTTGCAAAACTAGGAAGATTACTTCTGTGAATATATCATGAAAAACTACTTAAATACTAACAAATTTAGTTACCCTTTGAAGCAACACTTTTGGGTGTTTCCGTCTTTTTCTATCTTAGAAGTATCTCTTTAACCATTTATATATTTGTTTTAAATAAATTATTCTAAAATCAGGAACAGGAAGGACAAATCTCTAGCTTTTTCATGAATATCAAAGTCAGCAACAGAAAGTGTTCCTTTTCATATGCAAGCAACTAGAAAATAAAATCACAAAATTATTGGGAAAGACAAATTTGAGAGAGAAATACATTTCTGAGGAAGTATTGGGTAAATTGTCTATTATTTTTATTTATGTATGTTGAAAGCCTTTTGCAGCCCACAACAGAACACTTTTAATTTGACAAATTAAATTCACAATTAAAGTATAGTTTAACACAAAGCTCACCAAACGTTGAAATGCAAAATTAGAACTAGGTAATAAAACTACAAGAGAAGTCAAAAGATTTAAAATATTCAAAAGACATTGATGGCATATTAAATGTGTTCCTAAAAAAGAAAGTCTTGGCACATTTTAGAAGGTCATTAACAAGGAACTGAGATGGGCCTTTCTTGTAAAAAGAAAGCTTCTAGCTAGTAACCATGGATTTTTAATGAGATCCTGCCATTTCATGTAGAAAAGAAAGCTCTGGAGCTTTTTAAAGCATCAGCCCATCTGAAAAGTATGAATTGACACTGTAATATTTTGATAGCAGATCTCATAGAATTATCTGTTTACTTATATTTGTATCTCACCTTTTCTCTAGGAGTTCAAGATATCATATACAGCATTCCTTCCTCTAATTTTTCTTACAGTATAACAACAGCAATATATGAGGTAGATTATGCTTAAACTTAAAGTCTGGTCCAAACCCATCCAATGAACCTCCATGGTAGATGGTAGACTTGAACTCAGGTCTCCCTACTCTTGGTCCAGCATTTGATCTGCTACATCACACTGGAACACCTGTAAAGCAAATGCATATGTTATAGATGATATATCATTTGTCTCATCGTGGTAAAAATTTTGGCATCATATTGGCAATATACTGAATAAAGTAACAGAAAGTAACAGAATAACAGATTTGGAAGGGACCTTGGAGGTCTTCTAGTCCAGCCCCCTGCTCAAGCAGGAGACTCTATACCATTCCAGACTAATGTCTGTCCAGTCTTTTCTTAAAAACCTCCAGTGATGGAGCACTCATAACTTCTGAAGGCAAGCCATTCCACTGGTTAATTTTTCTCACTGTTAAGAAATTTCTCCTTAGTTCTAATCAAGGTTGTTTCTCTCCTTGGTTAATTTCCATCTCACATTTCCTTTACCAAAAAAACATATATAGCATTTGGCCTTTGCCAATTTGGTTGTAACAAACTCCTCTGTTGATCAGTGTGTTTTATTCTTGCATGCTGTTCAGCTGATTTATGTTGGCAACATTAAAGGGGACATTGATCAATATGCTGGTTGCGGTGTTCCAGTACTAATCAGCAGGATAGCAGAGAAAATAGGGGAAATGCAATTGGACTTTTATGAGCCAGGGAAAAAATGTAAAACCTTCTGTCCTGTTCATACAAGATAATAGGAGGATAATGTGTGAAGTATTCAAATGTGTATGACAAAAAGAAAAAGAAAAAGAAAGAATAAGGCCACTCAGCCATGCCAACTATTTGTAGGTGGCCTTTGATAATAAAAAGATTGTCCTCACCCATTTTACTTTGTTTAAATGAACACAGTTCTGTGGTGAGAATTTGTCCCATTTAGTCAATATGCTGCCATCTGTGCTACTTTATTTTCATTATTTCATTTAAAGAGTTTACTTAGCTGGATTGATGGAAGACTACAGCAAGCATATGGGCTACTTTTTTCCATAACTGGTACCACAATTGTTGCTCTGCTTGAGACAAAAGATAATTAATTTTTTTATACAGTCCATTTTGACAGGAATCACTGCTTAGCTATAAAGCTATTATTAATGTGGCATCAAAAAAAATAACAAAAATCTGAAGAACACATTCTCCTTCCACATAGCATGCGGATGAGAAATGCTGTTCTCAAAATTTTCCTCAGAAGACAATATACTTTCATTTCTGCCAGAGAAGACTGTAACCACTTTATGTTCAATGTTCTCGTCAGATTGTCTTTTAAGTACTACCCACATCAAGAAAATCAAATACCATAAGAACTAGGATTTCACATGGGTAGAGGTGGGAAAAAAGGCAATCCACTGAAGTTTGAGAAAAAGAAGCCCATCTGCTCCCTAACATAAACTCATGCTGGGGACTCTAGAAACTATTATAAGAAGAAAAACTATTTCAGTCTTGCCTGCAACAGGCCTGATCAAGACTCTGATCTGAGAGCTCTGCATTTTATAGGTTGTTGGGGAAGTGGATTTGAACTTGCAAAGCATTCAAACAGCGGATTCTCCAAGGACAAGTCCTGAATGTTTTCAGCAGGTGGCAGCACTTGTTTGACCAGTTAAGCAAGGTTGGACCTCTTTAGGCCTTGATGGGAGACTGCCAGGAAATCTCCAGCCTGTAGGTTAGCCTTGGAAGCTAAAAAAGAAGAAAAAAAAAATCATAGAAAAAGGATTTGTACTGTTGCTACAAAAACTGCCTGAAATCTCGAGAGTTGGGTGTAGTTCAAAGGAGGTTTTACCTTGATAAAACATCTGAATATTCCACACAGCACTGTTAAGGCAATGGGCCTTCTTCTGATCATGGAGGCTTGGTAAGTATTTGTTCTTGCCATCCTCTAGAGTTGGGCCAGTATTGGTCAGGATCTGCATGAAGAGAGACTTCGGTATCTCTTACTATCAAAACTGACTATTGCATATTCCGTCCTTTGGGCTATACAACAGAAACCGGGTAAAATCCTAGGGTGAAAATGTGTAGCATATTGCCAGTTCTTCCAACATTTTTAAAAAGCAGTCTTTAAAGTAGAAGACTAGCATTGCAAAAAAGAAGGTTCTCCCTGATCATTATTGTTCCCCTCCTCCTCCTCCTCCTCCTCCTCCTCCTCCTCCTCCTCCTCCTCCTGCAAGCAGCTTTTTGCAAAACAGTACTTCCACTAGCAATCAAATGCAAAGTAGTTTGCAGTATTTCTATTTGAAGTAATGCCCAGTTGAAGTCCTTGTTAAAGATAAAAACAATCGGAAGAGAGAACAGTTGCTTGAAGATGCTCATCAACAACTGGAATTTATAATGCAGGTTTATCAGGCAGCCAAAAACCCTCACTATGTTAGATGTATTCATTCTAATCTTCTTCACATTCACAACAACTTCTCACTTCTTGTTTGTAAGTTGTGAATTACTGTCTTGCTTACCTTGATATTCTATGCACCACTGAGATTGACTTCCTTCTGCAAGAAGCTTTTCTTGCTTTTATGGATTTCCTTTGTAGTGACGCGAGCAATTTAGACAATATGTTTTTGCGAAGGCACTGTAGCTCAGTGATACAAAAGGACGCACTTTGCGAGCAGAATATATCCATTTCAATCATTACCATCTCAGTTTAAGAAAGGGTCAGAGGTCAGACGATGTGAAAGCCTCTGCCTGAGAGTAGCTGCCAATCATAGCTGATAATTACAGGCTAGTAGTCTGATCTAGCATAAGGCAGCTTTCTACCCAGGCTGGTTTGAAACTAGAGTTTTATTAGCGGAAAGATTTTGATTAACTTGACCAAGTAAAGTCTTTACATTGCAGTTAACAACTGATGCTAACTCTCACAGACGCAGGCTAGCCAAACTTGCTCTTCGGGGATTTTAGATCACCATTCCCATAATTCCTGATTACTGCCTAAGGCTTATAGGATTTTGTGTCTAAGCTATCTGAGCCTAAGCTATTTGAACCCTTTGAAGAATTTAGCTAAATTAAATAGTTATCGTTTGCTATGAAATTTTTTTTAACAGTTTAAATTTCTGTTCCAAGCTTCTGAGATATTTACTGTTTCATGGCAAGCAATGTAATTTTATTGTAAAGTGCAGTTACATTTGTTTGCAATGCTGTGGGAGAAAGCATGTGCTCTGAGTGCATACATGTGACAATAACATTCAAAGAATTGCTTCCTTTCTAAAATGATAAGCAATTCTGTTTATAATTTGCTGCCTTAGTGGGTAATAAGATGATAATGTAATGATGCCTTTTCTATATATAATGTATTGCCTTCCTAAATTGGGTTTAACTTTTTTAGAAGGATTTAAGGAAGGAGGCAGAATGGAGAGAATTAAACATCTAAGCTTCTTAGTAAAGCAGAAGTGGGAAAAATGTTGGCTGAGATCACAAGAAAGTAGAGAGTAGTTTGAAATCTTTCATTTAAAAAAAAAAATATAGTTCTTCTTGTAACAGTCTTATTTAAAAAATTACTTTGGTTGCAATAGCAACATATTCATTCTAGTTCTTCTCAGAGATGAGTTAAGGAAAAATGTTTCTAATTACAGCATAGTGATTAAGTTACATTATGGTTAATCCTATGTAATGCTGCAACAAAACACAATTAATCCTTTCCCTAATTAATGCAGCCACACAGACATAAAATAGCCTGGTTCAATATATAGATTTTTCTTAGAGCTAATTATTCAGTTTTATGAGCAAGGAACCAACAGCTATGTCAATATGTGAAATGCTACCCCAAGGAATAAAAAAAGGCTAATGGCTTTTGCTAAGGCTTTCAAAGGATATGATTATTATATCAAAGGAACAAATCTTGCAGGCAGGAAAGTTAGAGTTTCTTACATGGTGGAAGCCAGTTTAGCTTGCCATTAAATACACAGTTGATGTTAATTGACTCCAATCTAACAAACTGTCCATATGATTGTCACTGGCTTACATACTCCAGAGTTAAAAGTATGCTGATCTGGACCTCAGGGAGTTGTAATCCAACATTTATGGAGGGGAACAAAATGAGGAAGTTTGAGTTAACGTAAAAGTTCCAGCTCCTTGTTTTTCTAAAGTATGAATGCCATTAAAAATCCATAGGAAATTTGAGGATTTTTTTTGGGTGATCAAACTAAACAAAACTCGGGTGTCATATTGAATGAGTAGATGTTCATCTCTAAAGTACTGGAAAATATTTGAGATTAAAAGTGCTGCTAAGGAGATTATGCATGTTAGTGAAGATTTGTTCAAGGCTAATGTATATTTTTGGTTACTAACTGGAGGCCATTTTAAATCTCCCTGTGTGCTTAGATGGATATACCCAATGGCATAGGACAGCGTAGGCAACTTGGCTCTTTTATGACTCGTGGACTTCAGCTCCCCAGGAATTCTGGGAGTTGAAGTCCACCAGTCATAAAAGAGCCAAGGTTGCCTACCCCTGGCATAGGCCAAAGCACATAAAAGCAAGTACTGTATCCTTTCAATAACAAAACTGCCCAGTCCTTTTAATGAACCACCATTCACAAATAGCTCATCATTGAATCATTTAAAGTAGTTCTTCAGGACTCTTTTCAAGGACAAAATTCAATTCGACTAAAATTCACTTTGCCTTTGCATTCCATCTTATATTTTGACTGAAACTATTTGAAATGTAAACTACTTAATGGGGATGAGCCTGAAATCACCTGTGCCTCTGAGGATAGACTGAAGTCAATGACAATCTTCAGAATATGATTATTAATCAGTTGATCCAAAAGATCCAGGTGGATGGTTTGCCTTTTGCAATAATATTTGTACTTAGATAACTATGTGGATCCTTTCAGTTTTTTGCTATCATGATTCCTGATGCAAGGTAGAATGTGTCATTATCACATGAACATTCAAAATATACCAGCTAGCTTGGTTTTATAAATTTAGGTGAGCAAAGCAATATATTTATAGTTGTTGAATCTAATCACAGCTTTTGGGATTGCAGGTTGCAATATAGATTTATGGAAGCAATAAATTGTATATGATTATTCACCTACTATATTTTAGATAGATTTTTAGAACCATCCTCTGCTAAGAAATACGTAAGATACATAGAAGGCCTCATTTTTATCTTTGTAATAACTTTGTAAGATAAAAAAGGCTAGGTAGCCCAATATAAACACAATATTATCCATTGGAATATGGATAATATGGATAATATTTCAGTCTCAGATAGAGAGACAGGTGAAAAAATAGCATTCCAGCACTATACATTCCTACCAACTTAATAAAACTGATGGACATACCTGATTCTCCAAAAAGAAAAAAATATCAACATTTTCTCAAGGACAGTCCTCCCACTTTAATGGAAATATTAGTACCATAATTAAAGGGGGGGAAATCCTTTGAAGTCTTTTGTCCTGGTGTCCTGCCTTCTAATTTAAAGCATGGAAAATCAAGGAGGCTGCAGGATGCCAGAGATTATATGTAGTCCTCGATTTACAGCAATTCATTTAGTGACCATTCAAAGTTATAACGGCACTGAAAAAACTGATTTATGACCATTTTTCACAGTTACGACTTTTGCAGCATCCCCATGACCAAAATTCAGATGCTTGGCAACTAGTTCATATTTATGACTGTTGCTGTGTCCCACGGTCATGTGATCCCTTTTTGCGACCTTCTGGCAAGCAAAGCCAACGGGAAAGCCACATTCACTTAACAACCAGGTTACTAACTTATCAACTGCAGTGATTCACTTAACAACTGAGGCAAGTAAGGTTGTAAAGTGGGGCAAAATTCACTTAACAAATGTCTCACTTAACAGCAGAAATTTTGGGCTCTATTGTGGTCGTGAGTCAAGGACTACCTGTATTGTGGCTTTTGCATTGTCATGGTGGGACTGAATTGTGGTGACTTTGGAATTATATCAAAGAGAATAACCAGCAAATACAAAAAGCAGCCACTCAGCAAACAAAAATGAATTTACAGAGTCAGAGCCATATTTATTTTTTTAATCATTATTTTTATATTTCTTTATCCCACCTTTATTACGTTATAACTAATTTAAGGTGGAGAGCATACATAGTACTTCCTCCTCTTCCTATTTCCTCAATAACAACAATCCTAAGAGGTGGGTTGGGCTGAGAGAGAGGGACTGGTCCAAAGTCACGCAGCTGGCTTTTATGCCTACGACGGAACTAGAACTCACAGTTTCCTGGGTTCTACTCTGGTCCCTTCACTATTACACTTACATGAATATGAGTGCATGTGTGTGTGTATACATACATACATACATACATACATACAAACATACATTCACATGCCTAGTGTCATCCATAGGATATCTTCAGTTTTCTACAGTTGGGAAATTGACTCTATGAGTCTGGATTTCTTATTTCCTATCTCTTTACTAATCCAGATTATGCTTCTGTACCACAGTCAAACAACCATATTGCAGTGGGTGAAATGCTTGCAAATAGCACTTCGGAGTAGGTGTGACAAAGCTGGATACAAGCTGTCACGGCATAACTGTTTCCTTGCAAACATAACTTGCATAAGAGCTCTTTGAATTTTCATCCCAGCATTCAGACAACTGTTGAATAAAGGTAGCGAGCTGAACCACATCTGTTCTCCTCATGGCTGCTTCATACTTCTGCCTAAATTGGATTAGGAATCCAAAAAGTTTACGTGGAGAGAAGTGCAATTCTATTTCACCTCACTTAAATGCTGGAGAAGATTGTAGGGCTGAGAAAAACAGACACCATCCATTCCAGGAATTCATTGTGGCTAGAGAAGAAAATATCATACTCTTGCCATACTAGACAACACCTGTACTTCTGGCCGGGATTATAGTTGTCATGGAAATACACAACAGTGCTTATCCATTGTAATTACTTTTGACTTAATTTTCCTTATAGTTTGAGTTAGGAAACTGAACAATAATCTTAAAGAAAAGATTTCTTTTTTACTCTGTCCAGTTCTATTTCCCTTTCATCTTTTCTCTGAGTAAGGTATCACACAAGAGGGATGTTTAGGTATCACAGGTGCCTTAAGCCTTGCAAATGCTTAAAATCTCGTTTGAACTTCTGAACATCATCTGAAAATTCAGCAAGCAGATGCAGCCACTGCAGTCTTTCCTTCCTTCCTTCCTTCCTTCCTTCCTTCCTTCCTTTCTTCCTTCTTCCATTAGCTATGCCAAAACCTTCATCTAGTTTCTTCATTTGCTTAGCTGGTGAAAGAGGTTTCTTTCTTCTCAGAGTAACAGTGGAAGTAAAAAGTTTGAAGCAGACATCATTTTTCTGAGCCACTGGCCTCTACTGTGGCATGGAAGATTCTGACACATTTATATATTAATATAATTTGGAATTGAGAGTTCCTGCATTCTTAGGAAAACTGTAGACATACTGGAAAATATTTTTCTTCTTGGACTTTGCTTCTGGTGCAATAAAATAAAATCCAGGCCTTTTTTGAATTTTGAAAGCTGAGGAGAGTCAGGGTGATAATTTAATTTCCTTCTCATTTCAGAACTAATAAATTAATTAGTTTTACTGCAATGAATGCAAATATCAAATCAGGTCTGTTTTAGGGGGGAAGATTTTGCCTCAGAAGTGATACGGGAAGTTTTGAATTTCTAGTGACCTTTTGGATAGAGTAAATGCAGAGAGAGGAATGGATTCAAGGTCATTTAATGGCTGACTAGAGTTCTGAATTTCAGATCTTCCCAACTAGTGTTTTTACAGTACATGCTCTTCACTTGCATTTATATATTTGTACAAATATATTTGGCTGTGACTGAGAAGCAATCACTTGTCTAGTTCTGTAACGTCTATTATAATGTATGTAAATTGGTGTCATGGTATTCATTTTTCCACTCTGCCATAATCATTGGGAAGAGAGGAATATAAACATTTCCGGGAAAATGGAATTATGCAAACTATAGCAGGCATATTAGTCATAAGAAATTTATTCTTCTGACTCCTGAAAATTGCTTCTTCTTTTTTTTTTTGATGGTTAAGTCAGTGAAAAGCATGTTGTGACAGATCATCAGAAGGCCCAGAATTAGTCTGGCATCCCAGGTAAAGTTTTTGCTCTGCTGAATGACAGTGTGAGCACGTGGCTTTTCTCTCTCTGCTATGCTCATCTGTCATCTGACAATATCTTACATCAGAACTTCCTTTCTACTTGCAGAGTTTGTGAAAATAGGTTAGGGTGGCCAGGTATACAGAAGACAATCTTCTCAGTAAAGGACTTCTTTAAAGGGATGCCATAGTATTCTCACTTAAAGATCAAAAACTCAAGATATAATGGAGCTTTTGAAGTTGCCCATCAGCTGTGAATGGACATGGATAGGAGAGTGGAAGTTTGCACATGAGTTTTTATTACAGCATTTCTATTTAAGTGTGGATATATTTAACTTTGCATTCGTCAATTATCATTGTAAATTTGTGCCATCTTTTTTCAGTTTTCATGACAGATAAGATATTCTATATAATGGGGGAAGGTGCCCTCAGGATCGAACCAGCCCCTTCTCTGAAGTATAGGTAGTCCTCGACTTAGGGCCACAATTGAGCCCAATATTTATGTTGCTAAGTGAGACAGTTGTTAAGTGAGTTTTGCCCCATTTTATGACCTTTCTTGCCACAGTTGTTAAGTGATTTACTGCAGTTGTTCAATTAGTAACATGATTGTTAAATGAATCTGGCTTCCCCATTGACTCTGCTTGTCAGAGGTTGCAAAAGGTGATTCACATGACCCCGGGATGTTGCAACCGTGATAGTTGCCAAGCATCTGAATTTTGTTCACGTGACCATGGGGATGCTGCCGTGGTCGTAAGTGTGGAAAATGGTCATAAGTCACTTTTTTTTCAGTGCGGTCGTAATTTTGAGCAGTCACTAAATGAACTGTTGTAAATCGAGGGCTACCTGTACTTTGGTTCTGAAGTAACCACCCCTATGGGTCACCAGTTACTGGAATAGGAGGTCTCCCTACTGCCATCCTCCCACCGCCCCACCTTCATTGTAAACTGTTTTCTATTTCCACACCAGCCCTATAGGGGACCAGAAGATGATGGAAGGGAAATCCAGATCTGGCTAATATATAGAAAGGAAATGAAGCAAAAACTTTGGGGAATCAGTACCTCAGGTGATAGAAGGCAATCTGGTCAATTCAAACAAAAACTAACTTTGGGAAGGGCACCGAAAGAAAACAAGTTTCCACTCGCACAATGCACTAATAATATTTAAAGGCCTTTAGGAAGGGTTTTAAATAAACATTGAATTTAAACCTCAGTGGAATGCCTTTTTATTGAAGAAGGAGAAATTGAGGGACAGAATGGTATAGCGGTGAACTGATTGAGAAACCTTGTTTCAATTCATATTCAGCCATGGAAATCGATTCTGAAGCCTAGCTTAATTTAGAGATAAAACTGGAAGAGGTAGGTGTATGTGTGTGTGTGTGTGTGTGTAAGTTGTAAATCAAAACTATGAATGAACTAGGTTCCTTTCTGCAACCTGTAAACCATGGTAATATAATCACTCTGTTGCATCTTTTTTCTCCCTTTGATATTCTGATTATAACTTTTCTCTCAGTAGACTTATTAGGATAAGCACTATTCAATAGATTCTTTCTGCTTTGGGCAATTGTTAATAAATAAAATGAATACTGAAAACATTATTTTTTTATTTTAAAGAGAAACATCTATGGAGATTCTCAGTCATCCAGGTCGTGCTTGTCCCAAAAGTGCTTTTTCAAAAGGCAACTGGACTTGCTTTGTTTTTTGCTTGAAGATGTTTCACTTCTCATTCAAGAAGTTTCTCTAAAGAGAAACTTACTCAAACTCTTATACTGGACACTCCAATTGCCCTCTCAGCAATTTCCCTGTCTACCATTTCCATAGTGGTGTAAAAGGATCTATAATAATACTTTCTTCAATAAAGAAACAAACAAACGGAGAACTAAGGAGAAACTTCCTGATAGTTAGAACAATTAACCAGTGGAACAACCTGCCTCCAGAAGCGGAGAATGCTCCAACACCGGAAGTTTTTAAGAAGAGACTGGACAGCCATGTGTCTGAAATGGTATAGGATTTCCTGCCTGAACAGGGGGTTGGACTAGATGACCTCCAAGGTCACTTCCAACTACTACTACTACTACTTCTTCTTCTTCTTCTTCTTCTTCTTCTTCTTCTTCTTCTTCTTCTTCTTCTTCTTCTTCTTCTTCTTCTTCTTCTTCTTCTTCTTCTTCTTCTTCTTCTTCTTATTATTATTATTATTATTATTATTATTATTATTATTATTATTATTATTATTATTATTACTATTACTATTACTATTACTATTACTATTACTATTACTATTATTATTATTAATATTAACCTGGAAACTTGGAAGTGATCACTTTTCTCATCAGATTGGAGAAGGCATACAAGCATATTGGATGGCAATATCTTTAACCAAAAGCACCCCTACCAGGACTTTTGATGCACAAGGATCACAGCACCCCAGAGTCCATGGGAACAAGTGGCTGTAATACATTTAAAATAATAATAAATGTGATTTCACGATGCAGTGAAAGGAGTGAAGCTTTTAGCGGATATACACAGTTGCTTTGATGTAATTAGTGCAAACCTTTCAAGACTGATTACCTCCTCCGAGGGAATGACGGCGGCGCAGAGACTGATTCTACTGCCTGTCCTCTCCTAAACGTTTACAGTTCCCTTCAGTTCCTTTCTATCAACTTGCTCTCCCCAAAGGGTTTCATTACAAGGAAGGAATCCCTTTTCCCTTCTGTTCAGCACTGGGAGTGATTCTCCTTCTCCCTCCCCCCCCCAATGAATACCCAGGAATTCCCTCCCCTGCTGTTCTGTTGTTTTCCCAATGAGAGGCGGGGGGGGGGGGATTCCCTTGCCTTCTGTTCTCTTCATTAATTTATTTTGCTAGAGTTTTTCTCCACTGTCTCTCATAGGTTTTGCATTCTCTCTTGTTTTTCTACAGTCCAGTAAACATAACGAAACAAAAGATAATCGGATTTTAATATTAGCATCTGTGAGCTAAAGATAGTTCAGAATATTTAATTCCTCTTTTTTTTTTCCTGACCTTCCCTCTCTTTTCCCCTAATCTTTGTCTATATTAGTGAAGGTAAATGCAGGATTTGGGGGTTGTTTTAAATGTTATTATAATAAATCTACACGTTCCTCTCAGAGTTGTGAAGACAGTTCAATCTAGGTCATATGCTGTCACATTTTAATAATGTACAGCGGCACTTTTGAGCCAGTGATGGTAAAACCCACTGCAAATTGAGAAGTCCTGCAATTCGGCAGATGTGGCTAAAATGTAGACCTCCACAGAGGTCTACACAGCAGCCAGATTTTTATTATAAGGTATTTCAATGGGTAATTAATTAAAGGACAGTACCATGTGGGAGAGAGGAGGAGTATGGGGGGGGAGGAGAATAACTTACTTCAGGACTGGTTGACTTCTTACAAATTAAAGTTAGTTGTTTCTGCTTTGCTGGACATGAGCCCAGTGAAGCAGAAAGAACAACTTATTCTTCCTTTCAGGATTTGTTAGTGGTTCATATAAAAGATAGTTCTCTAGTTGCAACAATAGGTAAACAGGAAAACTCCCTTCACGTTGGATTACAAGAGAAGTTCTGAATAGCAGCTCCCATTGTCTTTAATTTGTGGTTACTTTGACTGGAGCTGATGGGAAGAAACCTGTAACAACAACAACCTGAGTGCCACCAGCTTCCCTCCTCTTAGCTTTATTAACTTTTCAGAAAAGTAGCCCCAGATCAGCACTCACTATAATAATAATAATAATAATAATAATAATAATAATAATAATAATAATAATAATAATAATAATAATAATAATAATAATAAAGTTGGAAGGGACCTTGAAGGTCATCTAGTCCAACCCCCTGCTCAGGCAGGAAACCCTATACCATTTCGGACAAATGGCTGTCCAGTCTCTTCTTAAAAACTTCCAGTGTTGGTGCATTCACCGCTTCTGGAGGCAGGTTGTTCCACTGATTAATGAAGTTCACAAGCTTCGATCCCTGAATTTCCTTAACTAAATCATGGATTCCCTTCATCTTCAAAATATCTCAGAGCAAGGAATGGGAAGCAGCTGGACTTTTAAATCAAAAGCCAGTCTGATATGCCCAGAAGGAATCACCTGACTCTGATAGCCAATAGAGCACGGGTGTCACACTCGCCACGTCACATGACGTGTCGCGATGTATCGCGACTCTTTTTGCATTGCTGGCAATGGGGTGGGCGCGGCTTCGCTATGATGAAACTGGCCCGGGGGGCGGCAGTTTGACACCCCTGCTAATAGAGAGAAAGAAGTTGGTTCCATCATGTTTTGCAGAGGAAAAGAGTAGGAGTTTGGGGCAAGAAACATTTTGGGTATCTTTGGTCCCTTGAAAGGCTGGCGTGGCTGGAGAAACCAGTTTATAATGAAAGGATGTGGCAGCAAGACTGTCTCATATTCCACTCATTGGTTATCCCCCAGGCATTGATTGAGTTGTTTAAAGATCCATTTGACTCCCTTTTAGGGTGGGGAAGGTAAATCATTGTTTTTAAAATATCGTACCTATACCCTATTTACTAAAAACAAGCTTTGCATTTTTGCGTAAAGAAGATTATCACATGTTGAATTGTCACGAAAAGGATTTAACCCTGCCAAAAGTAACACAATTTGTTTTGTTTGTGAAGGAAAACACTTTCTATGTGTTTCTACCTCTTCGGTTGTCTTTGAACATGTGCAGCTGGGTGAATCTGTTACGCATATAACCAGCGTTAGTTTAATAATAATAAACCTGTGACAATACCTTTAACACCATCAAACAACATCTGCCTATCCCAGATCCTTGGGGAGGACTTGATAGATGGATAAAAATGCCAAATTAGTTCAAATGTCTGGCCGTGGGACAAACAACAACAACAACAATAGTAATAGGTTTTCTTGAATACAATTTCAAAACATCTAGAGCACCATTTGAACACTATTGGCATTGTCAAAATCACTACCAGTCAATTGGAAAGGGCAGCTTTTTTGGAACAGTTTACATTCTGTGGTGATGCCTTTAATATTAAACAATAATATTTGCCTGTCCCTGTCCATAGGAAAGACTCAATAGGTAGACAAAAATGCCAGATCCAGTCTAAACATCTGGCTGACTGTGTGACCCATCACAGTAATAATAATAATGTTAATATCCCCATCTGATCTTCAGGAAATCTGGGATTATTTTCTCCTTTCCTAACAGCTTATCCTGCAGAAAAAAAAATCCCACAGCATTGTATGCAAAATTGCTTATTACTCCATCTGCTGTCAGTCAGTGTTCAGTAAGAGCAGCAACAGGTTTTGGAAGGTTTAAGCAGTGCATATCGACTGGATGTTTTGATTCATGTTCTCTTTTAAACAGCTGGAACAGATCCGGAAGATATTCTTGGAGTATACTTGCCACTTTCAATGCCCTGGCTTGCTGATCTACCTATATCTATCACTAAAATATTGTGGCCAGAAATTGCAAGCTCTGCGATCTTTCCTGTTTCATACCCTTATGGGTGTTTTTTTTTTTCTTAAGGTCACGTGACATCTGGGATTGTTGCCCAGGAGTGGTGACATAATGATATTAGTATAATCCTCACTCTCATTTTCATGAATTCAATGAAGGAACAAGAAAAGTATCAAAAGAGAGCTTACATAGAGAGAGGGTATATTCGGAGAATAGTATTGAAAGGTTTGAATCAGGATAGTATTTCTTTTCTGCTCACATATAAAAACTCTACGCTATTTAGCCTTAAAGAGCAGGCTACTTTCAATAAATGCAAACAAAAGGAACAGTTTCTATAGCAACCATGGAACCAGATGAAAGAAAGAGCGCAAGAGAGCTTTCATGTGACAATTTATCTGCTATCTATTCAGTAAAGTCCTGGCGACTTCCTGGACATGTCCATGCAGTTTTCCTGGCAATGGTAGGAAAGCAGTTGGCCATTGCTTTGTTCCAAGATTTCTTTTTTAACTTCCTAGACTTTTAGGCAATGACATTTTATTCGGTTTGGGCAGAATAGATCCAAAATTGGACCTGCAAGAAATATTTATTTATCTAAGGGAAAGGAAGTGACGTAGGATTTGCGAATGTATGTATGCATGTGTGTGTGCCAAAGAGCTGGTCTGTGGTATATGAACTAGGAATGGAGAAGGACAAATTCTAAGTTCCTGATGAACTTGGGCCAGTATTTGTCACTCTCTTGCAGCTTGATCAAGATCACCAGCTTAAGAGCCCAACTTAATGAACAAAGTCTCATCTAGTAATCTGTGGCGCAGCATCTCTGAAAGTTGTAAGAAATTTCCAGTTGACAATCACCCACACCTTCACCTCGGTGGGTGCCATTTCCAAAACCCAGATGGGCATATCTCTGAAAGGGCTACCCCTCTACTTCCCAGCAAAGTCTCAGAGATACATGCCAGGTTGGCCCTCTCATCAATGGGCTCCCCAGATCACTTTATCATCACTAACTCTCAGTGTCATCAGGATACCCAGCCACCACCTCACACTCCACCACCACATTCTACTACAACTCACTCTCACTACAACACCATTACACTCGCCCTCCCCTGCCGCCTCCACTAACTGGTTGAGGGCCCCTTTTCAGTCACCTCCCTCTTCCTCTGGCTGTTGCTCTGAGGGGAGGAATCAGTCTTCAACCTACAGTGGGAAATTCAAGCACTGGAGTCACATCCCCTTCTCCCTTCACAGGGCTAGTCAGAAGGGAGATAAAATGGTCTCTGGAGAGAAAGCAGTATCGGCAATAGCCTGCAACTCTGTGGTAGTCTCTCCTGCCAGACCCAGCCACTGTTCACACCCCCAGAATCCCAGCATCCCACAAGAAAAGCAGATAGTACAGAAAGGCAACCAGCAACAAGAGCAGCAAAGCCCCAGTGTCCAACAGCAAACACGGTTTGTATGGCAGAGGCATCCATTTTCTCTCTTCTGCAATATTATTGGACAGGCCAGAGGCTATGATATAAGATCTGCTAAGACATGGATAGAAGGCAGATCTTCTTCAACAAGGGCAATGTTAACAACAATTGCAGTCATTTCCCTGGGATTATCCTCTTAAGGAAGGTGATGATGATAGATGTATGCAGTGCTTTTTTTTAAAAAAAAAAAAAAGGTGCCAGAACTCACACATTTCATACAACCCGCCTTGCCTACCCTACAAGGTTCCATCCAAAAAAGGTGCCGTAATTCCGTTCTGGGCGTTCTATGACAAAAAAAGCCCTGAATGTATGGTTACATTTGTACCATGGGTTTCACAAACTGCCAACTGAAACCTCTCCACCCAACGCAATATTTGCAAAATTATCAAGGGACAGAAATAGGAACTGTAAACAGAGGACTTTTCCCTTGCATTGAAAAGGTTGTTTGGTAGACACAAACTATGATTAAAAAGACTGGGAGAGGAGCTGAATTTGAAAAAAGACACTATTCAGGAATCTATTTCTTCAGCCCCAGAGGTTGGTTTCATGCACAGAGCTATACTAATGCTTTGTTTTGGCTTACCATGTTATCTAAAGCACAAACACTGTGGTTTGCAAACAAAGATTTACAGCTTTGGTTGTTCAACCCATGATCAGCAAACCAAATGTAAGCCATTGATGGCTGAACAGACTGTGTGAAATTATTTATATAGAAAGAATGTGTGGGTGCTGAAAATGAATACAGGAAGATTTGGTTTTGGCTTAATGATGTCTCTTCTAGATCTTGGACAGTTTGCTACATGCAATGCAGGCAATGGGAAACAGAAAGGACAGGAGGCCCATAATTCTAAGTTATGGATTTAGCCATAAAACATTTTGCATATTCCTGAATCCAGGCAAAATGCAAAAGCGATCTTCACGATCCAATTCCTGGGAGATTTGCACAGCCATAGAATTCTTTACACCTCTAATATCTGACTTTTGTAGTGCAGCCCAGGGCAGGAGATGCATACAGGCTATGCATCGTTGCCTGTCCTTGCAATGCGGTTTATGCAGCTGCATTCCTTGTCAGTGTTACCAGTAGGGCACTGATAGCACATGCTTTTAATTTGGTTTTATGGGGTTTTTTTGTTCTTTGATGTATTTTGTTTGTATCTGTTTTAATATGCTGTGCACCGCCCTGAGTCCTACGGGAGAAGGGCGGTATATAAATTAAATTATTAAATTAAATTAAATTAAATTAATCAGAAAGTATAACTTTAAATGTGGTGTCTTTGTAAAAGGACTCTCTAGCATTATGAAACCTAGTTCATTCCATCCAGTATGAATAACGTGATCTAATTCAAATCATATTCAAGTGTAATTGAGATTTGAGATTTGAATATCGGGCTCAGACATCACAGGTAGCTCCTTTAATTTATACAGAGAACCGATGCAAATGTTTCTCCCATTAGTTCTTTCCAATTTGAAGGATAAAAGAAATCCCTATTCCTTTAGGTACTGATTGCACAAATTATTCACCCTAGCCTGTCTTCTTTTCAAGGCACACATAATAAAAATGTGTCTGAGTTTGTAGACTGTAGTTAGAATATCATGCATATGAGTATTTTGAAGTCAAACTCTCTAGTTTTTAAAGAGTATGGATGAAAGCAATGAAAAGTGAGGCTTTTTTTAAAAAAAATCTCTCTGTCTAGGAAACGTTTCTCTTAGACTTTATGTAAAGTTGTGTTGATACTTATAGCTCATTGAAAAACTACAGGCTTTCCAGTACAGAAGTATCTCTCATCGGAAATCTTGGAGAACTTCTGCAACAATACGAACAGAACTGGTCAAGTTAAGGCAATGATCTGGTTTAGTATATGTTAGCTTCTCGCAGTCCTATGTTTCCATGATTAACTGCAAATCCAATGTACATAGATCATCCTTACATTAAGACAAAATAGATTGGCAGGCCTGGGGAATGTGGCCTTTCTGCTACTGATACTCTTGATATGTGGAGCTCCCTCACCAACTCTCCCATACACCCAGAATGTAAAATTAATATTTAGGAAATATTCAATTAAGTTAATAGTCAGAAAACCCCAAAGGCTCTAATTTGTCTAATTTTAGTCTCTCATGCCGAAGTTCATCTTTAGAGCTTACATTTATCTTGCTGTAATGAGCAACAAAATTTGTTTTCCGTATTCTAAATGTGAGAGTTTAATACTGCTGCTGCTGATGCCTCTTGATTCTGCGCATTAAGATCGGAAACAGTAGCTTTGTCCTGTTTTCAACCACACTGGGCAAAAAGTATTTATACTGCACTTTTAGTTCCATCTCCAGTGTCACCTTTTCAATATCCTCCATCTGTCCATTGGCCTCAACTGTTTACCAAGGAACTCTAGTGTGTGAGCAGCTGCACATGAATGCATGACATTCATGACAAGACAGCTCTCAGCATGACAAGATTATCTGATGGTTGCAGAAGAGTTCCAGTCACGTGAAGCCCATGTATATGAGCAGCTGATTATGTATCAGGGATCCTTTGCAGACCTTTGTATGTACCTTGGGGGGGGGAACTGTGCTTTTATCTTATGCATCCTTAATTTAAAGCACCTATTATTTGTTCTCAATAGGTTTCTTAGTTCTCATAACTACAGATCCTGTTGACTGAAGAGTTACTGTAATCTGAAAAAATTTGATAAGCAAACCATTGTGAGACTGATTTTTAAATCTGTCTCTTGGGTAATAATAATAATAATAATAATAACAATAACAACAACAACAACAACAACAACAACAAAACAACAACAACAACAATAATAATAAATAAATAAATAATAAAGTTGGAAGGGACCTTGAAGGTCATCTAGTCCAACCCCCTGCTCAGGCAGGAAACCCTACACCATTTCGGACAAATGGCTGTCCAGTCTCTTCTTAAAAGCTTCCAGTGTTGGAGCATTCACCGCTTCTGGAGGCAGGTTGTTCCATTGGTTAATTGTTCTAACTGTCAGGAAGTTTCTCCTTAGTTCTAGGTTGCTTCTCTCCTTGATTAGTTTCCATCCGTTGCTTCTTGCCCTGCCTTCAGGCGCTTTGGAGAATAGCTTGACTCAAGAAAGATTTTCTATATGGAGATATTTTCTCTTAGAAAACGAAAACTGACTCTTGACTAAGGATTTCTGAGAATTTTTATTTTTTAATGAGTCTTCATCAGAAAATCTCTTCAGGGAATTCATAGTACCTCTATTTGCAGGGTGTTTTAAAGAAACCTTACAGTGATATAGATAACCATTTATCTGATAACCATTTGTCTAGCGACTGTTTAAAGTTACAATGGCATTGGAAAATATGACTTGCGACCGATCCTCACACTTAGAACTGTTAGAGCAGCGGTTCTCAACCTATGGGTCGCGACCCCATTTGGGGTCGATCCACCATTTCATGGGGGTCGCCAAGCAAGGCTGTCCGCCATTTTTTCCCCTTTTCTGGCGGGTGCCTTACCTCCCTTGGGCTGGGCCAGCTGGTGGTCGGCCTGCTCCGTCTCTGCCACTTGCCAGCTACGCCTCGGCTGGCGCAGGGGGTGGAACCACGCATGCGTGGTGCTCCCAGGCAGGGAAAGTCCTCGACTTACGACCGGTTTAGTCCTCGACTTACGACCGGTTTAGTCCTCGACTTACGACCGGTTTAGTCCTCGACTTACGACCGGTTGGGGGTCGCGGCATTAAAAAGTTTGAGAACCACTGTGTTAGAGCATCCCTACAGCCACACTTTCAAAATTCAGGTTTTTGGCAACTGGCAAGTATTTATGATGGTTGTAGTGTCATGGGATCACGTGATTGCCACTTGTGATCTTCCCAGGGGGCTTCCAACAAGCGGAGCTGATGGGTGAAGCTGGATTTGCTTAATGACCATGTGATTCGCTTAAGGATGTGTGATTGGCTTGACAACCATGGCAAAAAAAAGATCATAAAATTGGGTGTGAGTCACTTCATGACTGCCTCGCTTAGCCATGGAAGTTTTGGTTTCCAGTTGTGGTTATATATATCACCGTAATTCTCTTCTATGGTTATTAACACATTTATTTTATAATGTATATATGCAACAAGGAAGAATGGGAACATTTGCACAGTAGCAAATCCCCCCCCCCAATGATTTTTCATATCTTGGCGATACAGAGAACCTTCTGTGTTATACCTAGTAATAAAAATATAATAAAATAAAATGTTTATGGACTAGATGACCTCCAAGGTCCCTTCCAACTTTATCATCATTATCATTATCAGTAAACTATTGGAAAAAACAGATGTAAACAGTTAGAAAGAAAGGCCTACGTATTTTATATTCCAGAATTTCAGTCCTCTGAGAAAAGAAAACAGTCTTCTTCAGGAAAATTGAGATTCATAGAAATAAAGTCTTTTCAATGCTTAGTTTAAATAAACTAAATAGGACAAATGAATATGCAGTAATTGTTTTTGCAGTTAATAAGAAACAGAGAAAAAATTTCTAAAATCAAATTAGAACAATTTAAAGTAAAATATTTGTACATCACCTTTCTTTCTTTGCATTTCCTTGGTCTGTTGAGTGTTTTCTTATTCATCTCTTTAAAAAAGAATGATAATTTTTCAGAGTGTTTGAGTTATCCTTCTTAAATTATCACTTGCAAAGAACTAGAATACGTCTTAAGACATCTCATTTTTTTCCTTTTTCTTGCTCTCACCATTCCTTATTTTTTTTAAAAAATTGTCATACTACATTTATAATAATAATAATAATAATAATAATAATAATAATAATAATAATAATAATAATAATAATAATAATAATAATAATAATAATAATAATAATAATAATAATAAAGTTGGAAGGGACCTTAGAGGTCATCGAGTCTAACCCCCTGCTCAGGCAGGAACCCTACACCATTTCGGACAAATGGCTGTCCAGTCTCTTCTTAAAAACTTTCAGTGTTGGAGCATTCACTGCTTCTGGAGACAGGTTGTTCCACTGGTTAATTGTTCTAACTGTCAGGAAGTTTCTCCTTAGTTCTAGGTTGCTTCTCTCCTTGATCAGTTTCCACCCATTGCTTCTTGTCCTGCCTTCAGGCGCCTTGGAGAATAGCTTGACTCCCTCTTCTTTGTGGCAGCCCCTGAGATATTGGAACACTGCTATCATGTCCCCCCTCATCCTTCTCTTCGTTAAACTAGACATACCCAATTCCAGCAACCGTTCCTTATATGAAATATATATTCCTTCTTTTCCATTAAATCTTCCTTGTATGATTTATTGATAAATCTATATGTTATTGTGAAATAATTTTATCCTAGATATTTCTATCCATAATTGTTCATGTATGAATGCTTTATTTTCATATATAATCCAGGATTATTTATGATTTGGTCCTTGAATTGTCCTACCATATTGTGATTCATTCTAGTTTTGTGATTGAATTCTCCTACCAAATTGTGATTCAGCCTAGGTTTGGGGGGGTGTTGTGGTGGGACTTAGATAAGAATGATGTGATTAATTGCCAATGTTTTTTCTTTACGGCCAAGACTACAAATGTTGATTGTACCAAGCATTCCCCTGACCAATCTTTTTCCTTTCAGCCTGCATCCTGGTGTTCCTTCCCCCATCCAAACATTCAGTGGCATTTACTGTTGTTCCTGTTGACTGGCACCTGGGGAAGACACTACTCAGGCATTCACTGTGACCCTTCTCTCTGCACTTACTTTGGTTTACTTTATGTATGTTGGACTCCATTCCCCCCTCCATTTCTTCCCAATTCTTCCCTGATTTATTAAGCATTTTCAAACATTCTATACAATCGCCACCTTTTGTGGAAGTTCCACATTTATATGGATGCAATATCAGCCCCTGCTCTATGAGTTTCCTACCTTTATAAATGAGAGCCAAAGAAATTAATAAATAAATAATTATGTAAGTGAGGAGTTAGTAAAATAGTTGTTCAGGAAAAGAACTATGCTAAGTGAAGGAATTGTTTAAGTGGGGAAAAAAATCAAAATTACAATTTCTAGTTTTTATTCTGAAGTAAAAGAAATTAATATATATGGGAATGAGTTGGGTGGATCATAATTTGCATAGACTTTCTATCCAGCTCTTTATCTCGGTTGCATATTTCTATGGTTTTCCTCGCTAGAAGGAAAAGGACAGCTTAAATCATAGTAAATAAAATAATGTTCCACCAATGACCATTTATAATTGCCATGGCTTCCAAATATTCTTAATATTTTCTGTTTTCATTTGTTTATTGCCACTCCTCTGTTCTAGATGCCAGACCTCTCTTTTACTAAAGTGGGCTTCGGGTCCATTATAAAGACCTTTGGATTAGATCAGGGGTAGGCAACCTTGGCTCTTTTATGACTCGTGGACTTTAACTCCCAGATCTCCTGAGCCAGTTGAAGTCCACGAGTCATAAAAGAGCCAAGGTTGCCTACCCCTGGAATGTCAGACCTATTTTTCAAGAACTCCACTTGAAACTTCTTTATTTTCTCTCATTTATAAAATGTTCTCCAGTTCAGCTCCTTGAACCATATTCTATGTTTTTCAGGAAAATTCTCTGATCTTTAGTAGGCATAGTAGTGAGCAGTAAGACAGAACTCATATGTTAGATTCATGGTTTTGTTGTTGTTTCTAAAATGCCCGAAATCCAGCAATGTTTACAACTTAAGAGTTTGACAGATTTTACAAATTTCAGGCAGGTTGGTGTGGTTGAACAGATCCCACTCACAACAACGACAAAAACTCCTTCTAAATCAGACATGTCAAACACAAGGCCCCGGGGCTGGATGTGGCCCGCGAAGTGGTTTCATGTGGCCCGCGAAGCCATCCTGGAAACAGTGAGGGAACAGCCCCCACTGCCTTGGCCCTGGCCCAGGCAAGCCGGGAGCCAATGTACAATTTTGTGGTGGCCCTCTATGCTGAAAGGCATTCAGTCTTAGCTCCATAAGCCCCCCCACCCTGCATGGCCTGAGAGGAACAGTGAGGCTCCTCCAGTGGACCATGTCTTGGCACTTGCCCTGGTCCCAACCCCTTCTGCCAGAGATCCTCAGATCTATCCCACTCCTGCCCAGGCCCCCACAGGCACCCTTGACGCAAACGATGTAGAGCTGGCCATACCCACCCAGTAGGCCACACCCACTCCATCCACGCCCACCCAGTAGGCCACACCCACCCTGGCCACGCCCACCCGGCCCCCTGAGGGCAACCTCAATGCTGATGCGGCCCTCAATGAAATTGAGTTTGACACCCCTGTTCTAAATCATTTCCCCTGATCGTTGGCTACATCTGAGAATAAGAGTTTATCATACTGCTGCCCTAATGCTTCCTTCTCAAAAGAGACAAAGTTTGTTTTGCAGTGAAATGCAAATCCTAGCACTTGCATATTCCCCAGTTGCCGATTAGTATATATAGCCATGTTGTTAATAAACAAATGTATGCAGTGTAGATTTTTCCCCTCAGAACATAGAGAGATCTGACAGCAGTTAGATAACATGCTATAAACCTCTAATATTTTAAACTGCTTACATGATTTGGAAGAGAAGTAGTCTCATGTAGTTTCCCCAAGAGAAATAAGCAATTTAAAGTAGCGTTTCCTTCTCATCGCCAAAGGGGTTCAGTTTTCTACATGTTTGGTTAGTGGGGGATGGGCTGAGCCAGATACTAATGAATGCGTCTGGAGTTCCACATTAACTGAGGACGCACACTATACTGTACATATGCATCAATATAGGTAGCCCCTGACTTACTGCTATTCATTTAGTGACCGTTTGAACGGCACTGGAAAAAAGTGTCTTATGACCATTTTTGCCCTTGTGCCCATTGCAGCATCCCCATGGTCACGTGATCAAAATGTGGATGCTTGGCAACTGGCATGCATTTATGACAGTTGCAGTGTCCAGGAGTCATGTGATCATTTTTTGTGACATTCTAATAAACAAAGTCAATAGGGAAACCAGATTCACTTAATAACGATGTTATTAACTTAACTGCAGTGATTTACTTAACAACTGTGTTGAGAAAGGTTGTAAAACAGGGCAACAACTGTATTGCTTAGCAATGGAAATTTTGTCTCGGTTGTGATCAAAAGTCAAGGACTAACTGTATCTACTTAAGGTTTTTTACTAATGGCCATATTAATGTCAGTTCTTCCACTTGATAACAGAATAACAGAGTTGAAAGGGACCTTGGAGGTCTTCTATTCCAATGCCCTGCT
>NW_015387294.1:93488-114793 GCF_001527695.2 Protobothrops mucrosquamatus | reverse complement strand
GAACCTTTTAGAGACCGAGTGCCCAAAAACCGCCCCCACCTCCTCGCCCACCCCCACTCTGCACCCCACCCACCCGCATGGCCACCCACCACCTCCACGGCCCACCGCAGCAGATCGCCCAGGCAGCTTAGCAGCGCCATGGCGGCCACATCCTCCTCCCATGCCCCACAGCATCATCTGCGTGTGACAGGGCACAAGGGCAAAGTCTTGTCCCCGCTGCCTGGCTGCCATGTGCTTGGCTGTGCTGCTCTGCCTGGACTGTGCTCGGGGGCAACTCTCCTCTGGGAGGGCTGCTGGTGAGGAGGAGGGGGCCATAGGGGGAGGCGGGGCTGGGGAGGGCTCTGAGTGCCACCTCTGGCACGCGTGCCATAGGTTTGCAACCACTGTCTTATAGCCTCTATCCATTTATCAGTAGTAGAAGTCCTGCTTAGTAATGAAAGTATAGTAGACACTAAAAACAACATTCAATACAGAAACTTGTACAATTATAATAATTAAAAAGCTGTCCATTGATTGTTTTAGTTTTGTTGGCTGGCAGTTTAGCAAATACTTTTTGTATTGCAATTTAAGGCTAATAAAGCAATATTTAGTGAAGAGAAAAATAATAATTACTGTAATAACGAGACTACCCTCGTTATCAGACTTATTCAGAAAATGAATTATTTGTGGCTAAAACAGGAACAAAGCACAGTGAGCAGAAGATAAAGGGGAAAAAACCATTAAGAAAAAAGGCAAAAAGGAGTACAAGGTATAAGGATACTTGTCCATTTTTGCACTGAAATAACTTTTTTTTTAAAGAAAGCACCCTAGGTAAAATCAACATTTTTGTGATAAAGAATTGACTGTATGGTAAGAAGAACTATATAGGAAGAATGTTATGGGATTTGACCCTACAATTGCCTGCATAGGGGAAAACACAGTAAGAACCCAAACCTCCATTGTGACATCACTACACAGATGTCACAATGCAACTACGAAAAAGAGGATTTTTTGTTTTGATGTCACATAATTTTGGCATCATCACAGTTAGGTACAGAGATCTCTGCTGCTCGTGATTATTATTTATTTCTCAAAAGCAAAGTAATATATGGTGCCCCTCGTCAAATAGCAGCTTATCCAAAACAAAACCACACATAAAAATGTTATGTTACAAACAGAGGGGTGGGAAAAAAAGAATAGAAAAATGTTCTATTGTGATTGGCTGTGGACATAACAACAAGGCGTGGTGGAAACTCCATGTGAGATCTGTCCACCCTCTTCAACAGGGCTAGTGAATTCTGTATGCTCATTGCAATCCTTAGTCATCATCATTCAGTGAAACAATTGTTCGTTCTGGGTTTACAATTATGATAGTCTTTTTATTTTAAATTTTTTATTATTTTTCATTTAAAAAACACAAACATAAATCTTTTATCACAATATCGACCAAAGAGAATAAAGCGAAACAAAACATTCACAGACGTGTCCGGNGTTTCGTTTCTTTTTGATCCAAATTATCCATGATACCCAGTAGAAATAACTGCGGTGTAAATTTTATCTTTTTCTTAAAAATCTGTTGAATATTCCACCAAATCTTAATCCAAAAGGCTTTAACATCCCTACATGTCCACCAAATATGATAATAAGTGGCATCCATACTACCACATCTCCAACATTTTGGTTGCAAATTTGGATACATGCAAGACAATTTTTGAGGGTCCAAATGCCATCTATAAAACATTTTATAGAAATTTTCCCTTAAATTCTGTGCTTGAGTGAACTTGACATTTCTTACCCAAATTTTTTCCCAAGTTTCCAACTTTATTGGTTCTTGAATATTTTGAGCCCATAGTCTGATCCTAGTTCTGATTACTTTGAACTAAATGGCAGCAAAGATATATGTGTGTGTGTGTGTGTATGTATACAGTATATAGAAAATGTTATAACTTTGCTGCTGCCTGGTGGTTGAAAGCTGAGCCATAATTTCAAGGAATAAAAAAAGTTCAAATGGCCAACCATATAACAAGAACAAGGGGAAAATAGCACATGTGGCAACTGGATTTTTTTTTTTTTGTTTACAATTGGAAGAGGTTTTTCATCTGGATTAGGTTGAGCAGGGTTTGAACTTCAATCAAGGGACGCATCAATTCCAGTTCTTAGAATCTTGTATGCTAAAGCTGTACAGGTAATCCTCGACTTACAACTGTTCATTTAGCGACCGTTCAAAAGTTACAATAGCACTGAATAAAGTGACATGACCATTTTTTCACAGTTACGACCTTTGCAGCATCCCCATGGTCATGTGATCAAAATTCAGATGCTTGGCAACTAGTTCGTATTTATGACGGTTGCGGTGTTCCGGGGTCATGTGATTCCCTTTTGTGACCGTCTGACAAGCAGAGTCAATGGGGAAGCCAGATTCACTTAACAACTGAGTTACTAACCTAACAACTTCAGTGATTCACTTAACAACTGTGGCAGAAAAGGTCGTAAAATGGGGCAAAACTCACTTAACAAATGTCTCACTTAACAACAGAAATGTTGGGCTCAGTTGTGGTCGTAAGTTGAGGACTACCTGTATGCAGAGCAGAACAGCACACAGCTGTTCTAAGGACATGATTAGAGTGCAACTTGGAAGCAGTAAGACTGAAGGATGAAAGGGAAGCACAGTGAAGCAGGTGGGTAGATGTACTTAAATTCAGGTTTCGTGGTGAAGGGAATAGGGAGTTAACATTTTAAAACCTGTTGCAGTGCTTCTCTGTGTCCTTCTCAATTGGCACAAAAGTTGTAGAAAGTGCAAAAGGGTAGGAATGATTGTTGGATACAGTGATTAAGGTCAAGATGGAAGTAGGTGAAGTTGGGATTTCTGGGCAATTTTTTCATTAAAAATGTGTTCTGCGTGTTCAGTCTAAATGAAAATTTTCATAGGTTTAACCTGTTTTCCATTGGATAAAAAAAAGAGGAAACATGTATTTATTTCTTAGTAGTTTGCAATCAAAATTGAATTATATGATTTGGAATTCAAAATGTCTGTGGGTGTGTAGCCTTTAGGCCACCAATGGACTATTCTTATCTAAGAAACGGTTGCCCGATACCTTACAGCTTGTACTACAACATTATAGGTCTACTCAGAGCATGTTCTCTAGAAGTGATTCTCAAACAAAGGTGTATATCAAGAGGGAACAAGCTGACCCCCTCCAAATGTTGTTTGAGTAACATTCCGCAGCCTTTGGGCAGACAGACCCAAAGTTACCCAAACCTTTTATCTTTTTGAGCAGGGGTCTTCAAACTTGGCCCTTTTATGATTTGTGGACTTCAACTCCCAGAATTCCTCAGTTAGTGTGCCTGGCTGAGGAATTTGGGGAGTTAAAGTCCACAAGTCATAAAAGGGTCAAGTTTGAAGACCCCTGTTTTTGAGGATCTTTATATTTAGAATGTGATTCTTGCAACCCTAAACAGCAGATCTCCTGGGCAGTAAATGTAGGGGTAGATAAAGTGGAAATATCACTCTGCCGGTAGAAGGGTGTGGTAGGCACATATTCCTTGAAAACCCCTGGTGTCTTGTATAAAGATCAGACAAGTACCATATTTCTGGACAGCAGTGGATCCTGTGTAGATTTTATTGGGGGCGCCCAATAAATTTATGTATTTATTTATAAATAAATAGATAAATGTACAAATAAATAAATCAAAGCATTCTATGCACACATCTGAGTAAGAATCAAACCAGAGCCAAATGAGCATTGGAATAGGCTTTATGGCTGTAATGTAAAAAGTAGATCTATTTACAGAAAATATATTACAGGAATAGGCAAAGCCTGTTATATAACAAGCTACTTCCTACCAAAAGGACTCTCTAAGAGCAAGTGCTCTGTAGGAAGAAAGGCAGAACAAAGTAGCCTAAGATTAGCAATCTCTTTAACAAAGAGGGGGGGATGCAGAGTAAACCCATAACTCTATTTAAACATGCTTCCCCCTTTGACACTAGGTGCTGAAAAGTTAGTATCATTAGGCTGACACATCGAACAGCCCTTCTTATTGGCTCGTGTGCAATATACAACTCCCATGACTCTTGTTCTGTGTTAGTCTCTGGTAAAAGTTTTAGTGAGTACATCTGCCAATATATTTTCTGATAAGCATTAGTTCAGTTTAGTGAATCCCTTTTCTTGAGCATCTTCACATGATAGTACTCGTTTCAATGTTGTCTTCTTTAGCTTTTCTTTGTCTGCTAGAGTGGCAAGGAATAAAGACCTCCTTTATAACATGCGTTGTTTGCTTGCAGTTTGCTTGGACATGAGCAATAAAAACTGACACCTCATGCTTTCTTTTTTTCTCGCATCCAAATGAGTAATGTTGCAAATTTTAATGGTTTGCCATCAGGATTTAAGATCCTACTTTCCTTGCAGTATCAAAAATATTGAATCTATATCCTTGCAATATTCACTCCTTCCTCACATTTGCAGTTCAGCTTACTTCCCCCCCTTTTGGGCACGTATGTGTATATTTTAGAACCAAGCACTGTCATGTGCTATAGTTTGAGCTTCTTTCTCCTTTGGTGTTACATCTGTGTTTTAACTGCCAGCCTGTTCTGCAAATAAGTGGCTGTGTTAACTGCTTGTCCCCTGTATTTATCCACTAATCCTGCATTTTGCAGCATGTAACTCATGCAGTTCATCATGCAACATGCATCTCAAAGGATGGAGTATGTACTGTGAGATCAAGCAGAAATGGACATCTCCACTGCTGATCCAGCTATGCAAGGGCATCTATTCAGAGTTTCAACAGGACTTTGTCTTGGTGAAAGCAAGAAAGCACCACATTATATCCTCTCCAATCCAGATCAGAAGAGCAAAATTAACAGGATTAACTGCCTGAGAAAAGCTGACATGTTTTAGAGGCTGGACCTAGTTATGATCAACTTTTTCAACTAAACTAAAGTATTTCACAGTTTGTAGGGAACAAGAGTTAAGTAATTCAGAGGGATAATAATGATATGTTTAAAGATTGGATTGCATTTATTAATTTACATGTACCTTCTAAAAACCATCCAGAGACTTTACATTTTATTTAAGATGGAGATCAGATACTTAAGATGGGAGATTTTACATCCTTGGTTAGACTGCAATACTGTTCCAGCTAAATTTAATACGTGGAAGTGTTAAAAATTAACATAAAAGAGTGTAAATTGGCAACTTTTACATCCTAACAGTAAGAATGTATTTTTTTTTCACTTGTACATGAGACATACTCCCAATTTTATTATATTTTGCTATCTTGATATACCAAGATAAGTCTAGATAAATCTAGACTGCTAGACAATGTCATGTAATATCTAATCATGCTTTAGTAATATCAATTGTAATAAGAAAAAGTCATTATTAATCCAAGATGGTATTTAAATAGGTCACTATTATAAAGGATCCACTTTTTATTAAACAGATGAAACAAGATTTTGAAGGGCTTTTGTTGCATATACTCTGCAAACTTAAGCATTTGGAGGCTTGATTACTCCATGTAGGCAAGTACCGTTATATAGTCTAATCTGGGCTGACAATCCATGCAGTTTCTTAGTAAAATTCCAGAGTGGTTCATCATTGTTTTCTCCCACACAGTATGAAATTGTGCCTTTGTTGTTGTCACTAAAGTGAAGATTTGTCTCTAGCATATTTTGATATTGCTGCTGCCAATATAGGTGCTTTCTTTAGTTGGGCAGATGGGATGACCTTTGCACCTTGGGTGACCCTGATGGGGTTATCATACAATATTCTTGGGGTACACTCCCATTTTTCTTCACTCATCCATCCCAGGTACAAACACACACACACACACACACACACACACACACACAAACACACCTCACCATGATGAGACAGCACATTTGTGTGAGTGAGTGTGGGGTTTGCTGCCTGTTTATATACTGTGTAGTAGCTTGCCCTGCCAGTTTTGGTGGGTTTGTGGTTTTCCTCCTTTTACCTCCCTTGATTAGAGTATTTGCAGACAAATTAGCAAAACTCATATTTACTTGCACTGATAATGCTACCTACAGTAGCTGGGTAAAGAAATGTCTCCAAGTAAACAACCAAGTCAGAGAGCATCAAGGTCTCCACAGTTCAGCACCAAGCTACAGATATTCTCTTCTTTTGGAATAGTTATAGATATTGGCAGTGCTTTTTTTCTAAAAAAAAAAAAAAAAAAAGGTGCCGGAACTCACACACATCATACAACCCACCTTGCCTACCCTACAAGGTTCCATCCCAAAAATGTGCCAGAACACCGTTCTGGGCGTTCTATGAGGAAAAAAAGCCCTGGATATTGGACAAGAAACCTGTGTTCTGGTCCTACCTTAGTTGCATAAGCCCACCAGGTGATTTTGGGCCACCGTGGGAGGAGGCAGTGGCAAACCACTTCTGAACATGCAAGTGACTCAGTGTTATGTGCACCACACATAAACACACACACACACACACACACTATGCACTCTTGTACTAGTGCTTTTCCTTTATGTGAACTTCAGTTATGCATTAAGAAATTGTGTACTGTGGGTAAAGATCAAACTGCACTTTTTGTCCTATCATATGCCTCTTGGATAGTTCAGTTTGGCTGATGAACTAGAATTCAGCATATATCTTTGCTGACAGTTTGGAAATAAGTGAAAAATGCCTTCTGACAGAGCAACATTGAGCTCTTGATTCAAAGTATAAAGGATGTCCGGTTTTCTTAAAACATTCATAGACCAATATCTTTTTTCACTTTCAAAATGAAGGATAGCAGCTAACCACTCAGCAAAAAAGTGAGTTGTCTTGAAAATTGATGCCTGTTAAAATACAACTTTGGTCATACGGTCATAAATACCCCAATGTCAAATTATATATAGGAATTCTAATTTTATATCATGGCCATGGAAATACTGCTTAAGATTCCTTTCTGTTCCATATTATTTATCGTGAAATGGACATATGCTTCGTATTAAAGTATGACTGAATGTATGCGCTAACACACCAGAGGAAAGTTTTCTGAGGTAGGCTTTCCATTACTGTGTCAGCATTTTGTATGTGCAGAGAATTTAATATAGAGCTGCACATAAATTCTCATTGTCTGTGCATACAATTTCCATTTTTGAACAATAATGCCAAAGAAGAGAAAAAAGAGCATCTGGGGTCTTATAGCCATTCTCTTGGGGAACAGCCACACTGAACTCAATAAGAAAACAAGATTGGATTGTGCTATATCGTATATATAGAGGAATAACAACTGTTTGTTGATTACACAATTGTCATTTTGGTTGGCCTAATCCTCGTCTCCAATTTAAATAGCAGTGTCCACAAGGAGGATAAAAATCTGGAAGATGGCAAACACAAAGTGATGATCCAAGCCCTGCCTCTTTTATATGTGTGTTGATGTCATAGGACTGTACAACAGGAGCGGGGCTTAAATTGCCACACTGTACCCACCATTTTACAGATTGTGACACCCCCATCCCTATGGATGCTCCTGAATCAAAATAATATATAGTCCCATAAAAATATCAGCTATGGTTTAAAAAGAAACTAGACGTATGTTTGGAAAATCCAATCCTGATTAATTATTTAATTTACTTCTAATGAGCGAGCAGACAATGTTTTAATTCATATATATATATATATATATATATATATATATATATATATATATGTATGTATGTATGTATGTATTTATGTATGTATGTATGTATGTATGTATGTATGTAATAGGCAAAGTTTAAAAAACACATTTTAAATATAATGATTATAGTTCAAAAACTAAATTATCTTTGTAAAGCAAAATACCACATTAAGAATCCATCATTATAACTTCAGTACTATATCAGTATCAAGGTAAGTAGTAAACATTATGGCATACAGCTACTCTAAAAATAATAAATCAGCTAATAATTGTAAAATCAAATTTCACAAACAATGTTTACCCTGGAAACTTTTAGTCCTTGACTTATGACCATAATTGAGCCCAAAATTTCTGTTGCTAAGGAAAACACTTGTTAAGTGAATTTTGCCCCCATTTTACAACCTTTCTTGTCATAGTTGTTAAGTGAATCACTGTAGTTGTTAAATTAGTGACATGATTGTTAAGTGAATCTGGCTTCTCCATTGACTTTGCTTGAAGAAGGTCACAAAAGGGGATCACATGACCCTGGGACACTTCAACTGTCATAAATGTGAGTCAGTTTCCAAGTGTCTAAATTTTGACCATGTGACCGTGGGGATGCTGCAATGGTCGTAAGTGTGAAAAACGGTCATAAGTCACTTTTTTCAGTGCCATTGTAACTTTCACTAAATGACACTAAATGAACTATTGTAAGTTGAGAACTGCCTGTATATGGACATAGTCAAAAATTCAGCTAGTATTCAGATTGATATACATGGCTATGCAAAGCGAGCATATTAGCTAAGAAGAAAATTGAGATGAATTTTGTAATAAATTAATTTTGATACTGATATTTGAAATAAGTCCACACATTCAATTTTAGTGTATTGCATTTCTCAATACGTGAAGTAATTTCTGCCCAATTATCTGAACACAATCTGGAAGGTCCAGCAGAGGTTACAGCAATTTCCATCAAATGGAATCTCAATTTCACTCTGTCATAAATGATATCTGACTCATGGAAATATTAAGTTCACTGTTTCTACTTATTCATACACAATGTTCTGAAATCCTCATGGACAATATCCAGAATGAACTATCTTTATTTTCCATTTTTGCATCATTATCCCAAATGGATGCTGATGATCGCTTCGTTATAAAAAATGAATGCATTACATCTAGGCTTGTAGCGGACTTTATGATTTCAATTTCTGCTTGCTTTTAGCAAGGAAAATAATTGTGTCAATTCCTCTGGGACATAGATAAAAATTTATTGGATTTATTTTCAAATATACAGCATTGTGCAGGAAACAATATCTATTGAGGCTATCCTAATATATCTGCTGCTCTTTCTGTTGGTTTTCATGATTGTTTAATAATAATAATAATAATAATAATAATAATAATAATAATAATAATAATAATATAATCCCCCAATGAGGCACTACCTTGATGTGGTTGTGGGGCTTGTGTACCCTGAGGAAGATGAAAGCTATACCAGAGGTTCAACCATACTGGACAGGTCTCATCAGAAGAGTCAGACAAAGAATGTATGGTGAGATGTAAATTTCAGAAAAACAGACCGGCTCAGATGTCGCCTGGGTTAACAAGGTCTGCACTAGATGTTGGAGTTCCTGGATATCTGGTGAAAAATGGGCTACAGGACTCATGACTGTTGGCTGAGCAACCAGGGCCAGCAGCTACACAGTGATTGAAAACAAAGAAATAATAATCTATTATTACAGATCAACTCCAACAAGAAGATGATATCTGAAATGAATGCACCAGTTCTGGAAAGAACAACATCCAGAATCAGAAATAACAGAACAGAGAGACTAGCAGATCAACGTCGATTTATAATACAAAATAAAATATTCACAGAAACAGAAATGGATGAAAGGTTTACCCAGGGCAAAGAAATCAAAGCCTTGCCAGAAGTAACTCAGAATGTAGAGGCAAACCAGGGAGAGTTGGCAGGAGAGGAATCCAGCAGAGATATACAAGTTTTCATTTGGAAACCAGGCACCTCTTCCACAGGAAGAACAAAGCTCTCTAACTAAAGAAATAAAAGAATTGAAACAAAGAATAACTGAGCATCTAGAACAGCACAAAAACAACAGAATAAGTCTGTCTGCATTGAAGCTTCTTCCAAAGAAACAGCTAGTACAAGCATTACAAGATGCAAATACTGCAATATTAAGTATAAGCACCAATTCATTGCAAGAAACAAACCAACTAATGTACAGCACAGCTGCGGTTATAACTGAATACATGGGATGCAAAATCAACAAAGAAAAAAAAAACCCAAACAGTATACCACAAAAATGGGAGCTTAGACTGGAAAATAAGACCAGCAAGTTAAGATCAGATGCAAGCAAGCTAGAACAGATGAAAGAAAAGAAGCTGAAAAACAAGAAGACCAAAGAATATCTAATCAAGAAATACCACTTAGAAACAAGGAAGATCAAGGAAGCACTAGAAATAATAAAGCAGCAAATAACAGCTATAGCCAGGAAGATCAGCAGATACGAAGGTCGAGTTGCAAATTATAGGCAGAACCTCCAATTTCAGTCCAATCAGAAACGTTTCTACCTATCCATCAATGGAGAAACTGCAATGAATCAGTCAGTACCTGACAAGGAAGAAACAGTGCAGTTCTGGACACAGATATGGGATAACCCAAAGAAATACAACAAGGTTAAAAGAAGTGGATGCAAATAAAACAGAAGTTGAAATGAAAGAACTAGTAATAACAGCAGAAATGATAGAAAAAAAAGCAAGGAAGATCAAGAATTGGTCAGCACCAGGTGAAGGTGAACTGCATGGGTTTTGATTGAAACATTTAACCGTTCTATACCCACTCATTGCCAAACTCAATGGAAGAAATACCACCAAGGCAATCAACACCTGGGCAATTCCAGTCATTAGATACACAACTAGAATAGTGGACTGGATTCAAGGAGAACTCAAAGCTCTGGCTAGGAAGACCAAAAAAATAATGACAATGAATCATACCCTTCATCCATGCAGTGATACTGACAGACTCTATCTAGCAAGGCAAATCGGTGGGCCTGGAATGTTGCAAGTACATCAGATGGTTGAAGAAGAAAAAATAGTTTTGGAAGACTATCTGAAGGACAATGATGAAGATGAACTGAAGTTAGTATATCAGGAAGGCTTACTGACTACTGGAGAGACCAAACTGGCCTACAAGAAAGACCAAATGAAGAACAGAATGGAGGCATGGGAAGATAAAGCACTATATGGCCAGTACATTAAAAAAATAACTGGAAAAGCAAATAATAAGACCTGGCAATGGCTAAGAACAGGAAAGTTGAAGAAAGAGACTGAGGGACTAATTCTGGCTGTTCAAGACCAAGCCTTAAGGATAAATGCATACAGAGTCAAAATTGAGAAGACAGCAACAGACAGCAAGTGCTGCCTATGCAAAGAAGCTGAAGAAACAGTGGACCACCTGGTAAGCTGCTGCAAGAAGATCGCATAGACTGATTACAAGCAGTGGCATAACAAAGTAGCAACAATGGTACATTGAAAGATCTGCAAGAAATATCAGGCAAATATCATTTGCCTGCAAGCAAGAATTAAAATAGCAAAAGTCATAGAAAATGAAAATGTTAAATTGCTCTGGGACTTTAGAATTCAAACAGACAAGCATCTGCCACACAATACCCTGGATTTAACAATTGTCGCTAAGAAAGACAAAAAAGCCTGGATAGTGGACATGGCAGTGCCTGGAGATGGCAGAATAGAAGAGAAAAAACTGGAGAAGATAACAAAATACAAAGACCTACAAATAGAAACAGAACAACTGTGGCAAAGGCAAGCAAGGGCAGTACCAGTAGTAATAGACGCCATGGGTGCAATCCCAAAGCAACTGGAGCACCACTTGGACACCATTGGCATTGACAAATTCGCCATCAGTCAATTGCCAAAGGAGACTTTATTAGGAACAGCTTTCATCCTGTGACAATATCTTTAACATCATCAAAGGTCCTTGGTAAGGACTCGATAGGTAGACAAAATGCCAAATGCAGTCTGAACATCTGGCTGACTGTGTGAACAACAACAACAACAACAACAACAACAACAACAACAATAATAATAATAATAATAATAATAATAATAATAATAATAATAATAATAGGAAGGGACCTTGGAGTTCTTCTATTCCAGCCCTCTGCTCAGGCAGGAAACCTACCATTTCAGATAAATGGTTGTCCAGTCTTTTAAAAACTTCCACATTTCTGCTTTATCAATTTAAAATCAAGAGTTTTATTTGGCCTGCTTTTATGGAACCTGTATTGGAAAGCATATGTTACTACTCTGTATCCAAATATACTAAGTAATCATAGTATGTGTGGTTTCATTTGATCATATCAATTTCAAATAGGAGTTCTTCCTAATACAATCCAGATATCCCAAGGAATTTAAGCATATAGTCTCTCATTCATCTAAGGTTCATGGTTAAATAGGAATGTATTCCAAAGAAAATATGAGTTCTTGTAGCACATGTCTCCATATAAAAAACAATTCAGACTGAATTTAATAAGCTTCCTTAGCCCAGAGTCCATTTATCTGAAAGTAATTTTCGCTACTTACTTTGGAATATCATTTCAAGGAAACAGGGTTCAGATTATAGCCTTGAAGCTTAACTTTACTTGATATGCCAGCATCTACACGCTGCCTCAAAGCAAGTAGTTAAACTCAGAGCAACAATTACAATGTAGTGGATTAGAAATCACAATACACAGACTCTGGTGACAGACCGTTACCTTGTCAGAATACAGCTGACAGAGGTGCATTCAAATCTACCATTAGGTTGACAGTAATTTGAATCCAATCCAAGATAAACACTTAAGCAATGTACAAGGCATATCTTTTCCTGTACTGATATCAGTTGTGCATAATTTAAAGCATTTGTCATTTGCAACTTGTGATGACATTGGCTTAAACTTCTCATAATAGATTCACAGTAAGAATCCTACATCAATTTCAATTTCCAGAATGAGGTGTGTGTGTGTGTGTGTGTGTGTGTGGAAAGTAAGTACTAAGTTCCCACAAGACACTCTGCAACAACCACTTGAGCAATGTTGTTGTTTGATGCTAGTTGGCTTAGTGCCATTTGTGAACCTTAGCAACGAGAATGGCTGGATAAATAGAGAAGCAGTTTGGTGTTAAAAATATGAGGGTTCACTGACTCATATGATATAGTCATGTGATCATTTATTATCTTTAGGGGATAGTATATTATTAATAATAAATAATTGGGAAAGACTTAATAGCTGGATAAAAATGTCAAATCCAGTCTAAACATATGGCTGATTATGCAACCATAGCAATAATAAATGGGATTATGGGAAAAATCTTTAAATGTTAAATATGTTGATGTAATGTTGAATTGTATAGTGCCTGTATATTAAAGCTTTGGAATTTGACTGTTTATCAGGAATTGTGGTTATATCAAGAATGGAAGGCATGGCTTATAGAATCATATTGAGAAATTGGAAATGTCATATTATAAATGTATAAAACATTATAAAACATAAGATATATTTTCCTTCCTTCTTTTCTTTCTTAGTTTATATTTTTAGTTTGTTTGTGGTTGTCCCAATTTGATGCGTCCTGGCCCATCTGGCTTTACGCTTTTTTACAAGGATAGAGGTAGGTAGTGGTAAAACAGGAAACTGGCATGCTGCAAATCAAAGCACTGGCTTCTGGCTTCAGATATGCTCTGAGGGTCGGTTGTTAGCACTCTGAGAGTCATTGAGGCCACTTGTGGGCTTAATCTGTGTCCTCAGAGTCACCTGAATCAGAGGGCAAATGGCTGTAGAATCTTCTTGGGACTGCGGAAAAGATTGCATTGTAAACAGGAGATAGGTGATGTCACATTCTTTCCCCTCTGTTGAGAGAGGGATGTTCAGTTTTAATATAGATAGCTTCTTTTACTCCTCTTTCAAATCAGGGGTCGTTTTTGTCCAGAATGTGACCCTTGCTGTCTTTGAAAGAGTGACCCTTGTCTTTCAGATGCAGATGGACTGCTGAATCCTGCCTTGATCAGTTGGTTCTCCTGTGTTGTGGTATGTGGTTATGAAGTGGTTGTTTGTTTCCCAACTGTAGAGGTCTGCATAGATAGATAGATAGATAGATAGATAGATAGATAGATAGATAGATAGATAGATAGATAGATAGATAGATATAGATAGATAGATAGATAGATAGATAGATAGATAGATAGATAGATAGATAGATAGATAGATAGATAGATAGATATAAAATATGAGCACCAGGAGATTGCAAAACAATTAAAAGTTTTAATAAAACATTAAAAACCTTTAAAAGAATTTAAAAAGGACCTAGCTTTCGTTGGATCCTACCAACATCGTCAGGGTACAAAACAACTCAATGGGAGACCCTGATGGCCCTTCAAATGCCTTCTCCACTTCCTCCTCAGATTCCCCAGACTCAGCTGTTGGGAACACAGGCTGACACAGAATCACGACACTGTGGGCACATAGACACACATTAAAATGAAATTTAGTTCTTTGCTCTCAAAGTGTACACATACATAACACACATTTAAACATGCCATATACAATATATGTATAGACCTACACCCTTACATATAAGTAAGATATAAATATTAATCACTGTCCATTTTGAACACATAACGGAAGGAGGAAGCTTTAGAGTTCACAAGGTTAATACTGTATGGAACGAAACTGTGACTGAATCTGGATGTGCTGCTTTCGACACCAAGGAGCCTCCTCCCAGAAGGTAACAAGGAAAACAGGTCGTGAAGAGGATGGGTAGCGTCCCAGACAATCTTACAGACCTTGCTCAAGCAACAGTTTTTAGCTATGTCCTGGATGGAAGGGAGGGAACTGCCAATAATCTTTTCAGCCATCCTCACCACTCTCTGCACCGCCTTCCTGCCTGAAGCAGTGATGCTTCCAAACCAGACTGTGATGCTGTATGACATGCTCTCGATTGTCCCTCTGTGGAAAGTGGTAAGGACAGGGGAAGGAAGATGTACTTTTCTCATGCGATGCAGAAAATGCAGGTGCTTCTGTGCCCACTTCACCGATGTCTCGCTGTTGAGCAACCAAGCCAGCCTACTCATTAATTGCACACCCAAGAATTTGATGCTGGTAACCATCTCCACAGGTGAATCATTAATGCACAGAGGAGCGTGGCTGTGCCTGCCTTTTCTGAAATCAACAATAACCTCTGTGGAGCAATTTGGTCAGTAAGCAAACTGAAGCGGGTCAAATGCTGGTAGGAGGCTAGATACAATAATGTCCTGCTATCATGTCACCCCTAGTTCTTCTTTTTTCTAGACTGGCCATACCCAATTCCTGCAACTGTTCTTCATATGTTTTTGTCTCCAGGCCCTTAATCATCTTAGTTGCTCTTCTTTGCACTTTTTCCAAAGTCTCAACATCTTTTTTGTAATGTGGTGACCAAAACTGGATGCAGTATTACAGGTATGGTCTTATTAAGGCTTTATAAAGAGGTACTAATACTTCACATGATTTTGATTCTATGCCTCTGTTTATACAGCCAAGGATATTAGCTGTTTTGGCTGCTGCCACACACTGCTGGCTTTTTGAGCCAGGTTTTGCCTACTGTATACTTGTACCTTTGATTTTTCCTGTCTAGGTGTAAAACCTTGCTTTTCTTCACATTAAATTTTCATGTTGTTGAATAGGGCCCATTGTTCAAGTTTATCAAGATTGTACACCTTCCAAGGTGTTGGCGATTCCTGCTAGCTTAGTGTCATCTGCAAATTTGATGAGTTCCCTGTCTATTCCCTCATGTAAATCATTTATGAAAATATTGAAGAGTACTGGGCCTAAGATGGAACCTTGTAGTACCCCACTTCTTACTTCTTTCCATGTTGTATTCGTTGAAAATCCTCCTGAGCTTTTCAGATATTCCTACAATGTATGGCATGACAATGTTGCTCCGTTTGTTGTTCTTTTCTGCTCTGTCTGTTGTGAGGGTGTTCCTGCTGGATCTTTTTGTGGCTTTTACAAAGGCCCAGTTAGGATAGCCACAAGTTCTGAGGGCTTCCTTTGTATGGTTTTGTTCTTTTGCTTTTCCCTCTTTCCTGGTGGGTAAACCTTCAGCCCTCAGATATAGGGCTCTGAACAAACCCAGTTTGTGCTCCAGTGGGTGATGAGAATCGACCTGATGACTGCAAAGAATATAAATCCATCCATTCCCCACCGGTCAGTTAGAACTGAAGACGCTTCTTAGATGAGAAGCAAAACATTTTCAAAGGAAAAAAACCGAGAAAGTCCAGTTGCCTTTTAAAAAAAGCACTTTGGGATATTCTATCCATAGTTTTCATTCTAATATTAGACGCTCTCATTTAGTTGGCTAATCCTGAATTGTGACAGAAATTTGAATTCTTAATAAGTAATACATAGTATTATTTGTGGTTGTAAGCCTTATAATATGCTGCAATTTAGTGTTCCCATTTTTATACATTAGATACCTACATCTTTATGGGTCAAATAATATGGGGCTTAGAAAAGAACAGCTCACTACAAACTAATTTCCTGAGCAGATTCCATGGCAATCTGCAAATATTAAGACTGCTTACGCAATATGAATTATTTGATTTTTTTTATGCTGCTGAGGAGCAACATTAAGGATAGCTACATTTATTCTATTTATGGTTTTTCCAAAGCTGACTACTTTTAGAGATAAAGAGGTGAGTTCGGTAGTACTTTGCTCTAATACTGTAAAGTAGTTTTAATTGTTTAGTGGTTTTTAATGTTCACTGGTTTAATGCTTAATGTTGTGGAATTTTTTTTATTGTTGAATTCATGTACACCATCTGGATACTTTTCAGAAAAGCTGCGAAGAAATATTCTAAATAGATAAGTTAATTAATTAATTGGCATATGGCTGTTTTTAAAAATCAGGGCAACCATCCCAGCTTTCCAGATGTCTTGGGCATTGGTTCCCATTATCCCTAGCCAGAATGGCTTGTCAAGTTGAAGTCCAATATATTTAGATGATGCTTGGTTGGAGAAAGGTGAGTTAATGTATGGGTGAGTGCAATTAAAGTTTCCTTTAATTAGTTACTCTTTGAAGTTACAACAGCATGAAAAAGTGACTTGTCCCAAAATCATGTGATTTTCCAAACTTCGGATAAGCAAAGTCAATGGGCAAGCCAAATTCACTTTGCAACCATGTTAGTAACTTAACTGCTGTGGTTCACTTAATAACTGTGGCAAGAAAGGACATAAAATAGGGCAAAACTCAGTTAACTGTCTTACTTAGCAACAGAAATTTTGGGTTCACTTGTAAGTTGTGGAATACCCATATATCCTTTTCCTCTTCCAATAAAGCAATCGATTAAGCTGCTTTAGGGTTTTTATATTGGTTCAGATTATAATGCTTAATGGAGTTAATTCTTTCTCCTTACCTAGAAGAGACTGGAAGAAGGAGACAGGCTACTGGGAGAGTTGATGATTGGGAGAAGAAGGAGAAAAATGAATAGGATCAGCACTGCTTCTATGGAGCATGATACAGATTTTCCCCCCTTTTATTAAGCATTTTAGATTTGTTATCCTTACAGCCGTGAATAATACAAAATAATGCATTATTTTTATAATGCAAATCAAAATAAATTTTAGCATGTTTGACTAACCTGGCTCTTTGAGGGGCTAATTCGTTGCTAAACTGCCCCGCAAAGGCCAGTCTGTTCACCAAATTTTCTTTTGTAAACCCCACCCAGAGAGTCAAATGCTAAAGGGATTTCCATTTGCTGAAAGAGGAGAAAAACTCCTTGGCTAAAATGGGACTGAACAGCTGAAGCTCCAAATAGAGTTGATTGGGCTAATACCAGATAACCAAGAGAAAGGGAAGAATCCAGCGAAGAAGACTCAACTTGCTATATGCATGGTCAGATATGGTGAGCTTCAATGTTTGGACTCATCATAGGCTTTCAGATTGTTGACTATAAACTCCACATATATTTTATAAAAGGGATTTTGGTAGCAACTTAGTGTCTTCTTTACCAAACAGACAATTTTATTTGGGTGACATTTACCCCTCCTTCAACAGCAGACCCCGGAGCTGTGCATTCTCTCCCAGGAAGTTGTGCACTGCACAAGATCCAGTTCCTTGCGTGCTTCGTAAGTAGCAAGACAAATCTCCCCCGTTTCCATCTGGCCTAGAAATTTTAATTGTTTTACAGACCCCCACCCACTCTCGAGACCAGCTGTGCTGCAAACTGAAGTTGTTTATGAGCATTTTCATTTGGAAATCCAGCTTCTGTGGATTTCCAAATCTTCTGTGTGTGCCATTCACTCCAGCTCCCTCTTCTTGTCACACATCTGCCCACACAAATGAAATGTTGTAAAGCATGCATATGCAAGCAGAACAAAGCAATGAATTTTGCTGGAGTTGTTCAATCTTGTTTGCTAGTGGAATCTATTTATAGCTCAGACTGTCTCTCCTCCCTCCCTTTCTTTTCCCACTCTTCACCAACTGTTCCCCCCCCCCTTTTTTTTAACTCTGCAAGTTAAAAAAAGAAAATGTGATGCAGCAATCTTTACTGATAGTTATCTTGTGGCTGAGCTGGTAGGGCACAAATTGTTTTACTTAAATGTATGTTTAAGTCAGATTTAGCTCTGCAATTTAAAATATGGCACTGCATGTTTAGCCTGAAGAAATTAATAACAACTGAAACCTGACAATAAAACTCCCTTTTTACAAATCTGTAATCCCTTAATTTGGGGCAGAGTTGAGGCGACTAGATGGAGCTGAGCGTTTACCAGCTGAATGTCCTTCCTGATGCCATATGGATCCTCTTTAGATCCTCTTTCTTTTGCCCACCTGCCCATGCTATGATTTCAGGGCTGTTAAAAAAGAAGTGTTGAAAGAAAAATCTTCATCAGGGTCCAGTCCAAGCCGGGAATAAACAACATGGAGACTGCTTTAGAAAGAAGGTTGTAGTTTATTGAAGAGGAGAGCCAGACAGAAAGATGGCTCTAGAAAAGACTGACTACATGGAGCAGAGTGGTGGGCTTTTATACCTTCTGGGGCTCTTGAGATTGTTTCCGGTTCCTGTTTCAGGCTTTGTATTTCCTGTGTCATGCACTTTGACCTGAGTTTGAGTGTGCCCTTTTGGTATTGGTGGGTTAATCCTATTATGTCCTGTCTTAGAGTTAGGTGGGGTATGTAGATTTTAAGGGTCTTTGTCTTCCTAATTTCTAGCCTCCTGGCTCCAACCTTCCTGAATGGATTATTACATCTGCATTTCTAAAAGCTGGCCTCTGCCTAGGGGCTGGGGCTGATTTCTGGGGGCTGGTTTCTGTCTTTTTAAAGATTGTCTCCATTATTCCTTTGGGGAAATATATTCCGCCTTTTTAATATTTCCCAAAGAAGGAATAGGCAGAAATGCCACCTGAGCACAAATAAATGTGGTATATCCAGCCTCCTAGTATCTGGTGACAAAATCATGACATCTCCATAGCCAACCTATCCAATTCTGTGTGTTTCAAATGAACTTAGATTGCACTGGGGTGACAAACATGTCTGGACTTCAGAGAGAAGATCGAAATGCAATGAAAAAAAAATTCATTCTAAAAGTAAATAAATAAAATACTTTCTTATACCCTCCAAAATACAGAAGAGTCCTTGATATCTTAGTTTGTTTCATAAAAGGACTTTTCTTTTATATGGGTGCATTCATGCACCTGAGTCTCCATCTAAGGAGAGATTCTGACCACAGAACAAATGGATCCCAAAATAACACCTATCTCTTGTCCCTTCAAACCTCTTTTTAATAGACATCACCATAGCCAGCTTAACAATTCTATGTTGTTCTCTATGATGTCCAAGTGATGCGGCTGAGGTACTTTCCCAGTCTCCTAAAGCTCTATAGTCTGGATGGAGAGGAGTAGCTTGAACTCAACCCTGAAAAGACTGTATGGCGGTTTTGTCAGCTGCACTAGCTCCCAGTAGTTTTCCAGGTGCAATTCAAGATGTTGCCAACTTTAAAGTCCTACATGGCGCGGGACCACATTAGTGTGGGAATGCCTCTCCCTGATGATTTCTGCCTATCCCAGCAGATCAGGGAGATCTGGCTCTGAGTCCCATTGCTGAAACAATGTCCCTTGATGGATGCCCCAAAGTGTGCCTTCACGTCACAGCTTTTGTATGTGGAATAACCTCCCCCCAATATATTAACCTGGCATTGGAGCTAGAATGTCAACTTTGGGGAGAAGGCAGGTCTATCTGTTGTTGTTATGACTTTTTTTTTTTAAAGTCCCGGGCTACTATAGCTATTTCTTTTTATGTGATTTTAAATGTGATGGGTTACCATTGTTGCATTTGTTGCACTGCCCAGAGTGCTTTGGTAAATGAGCAGCCATATAAATATATAAAGGAAAAGGGGAGATAGAGACCTAAAGGAATACTTTTTGTTTTCTATAAACACTTGAGTACACAATATTTGGGGAAAGAATTGTATTACTGCTGATCGACGGACACTTCAGTGTAATTACTGATGAGTCAGGCCTATTAGAAAGTCTGCCAGGGTGGCCCATGATTTTGGGAGGAGAGAAACAGTTATCTAGCATTCTTTCAGGAGCAGCAGTAAGCAGTGCAGAGCTCAGAAAAGCTGTGGTCTGAGATAATATCCCTTCCTGGATTTGTCTGTGTCGAACACAAATTCTGGAGCCAGAAGACTCTGCCAGGAGCCCTGGGGGGAGCCTCTCCAACCAAGCTAGAGTTGATAATTACAGTAATGGTGTCAGCCTTGTCAATATGACCTGCGCAGCATCAGAGTGAAGTAATAGAGGCGGAAGTGATAGAAATGGATTGAACACATTCCAATGGCTGCTAAATCGTTTTGGTCAGAGACAGAAAATGCAGCATCTTCCAGATAATTTGGATGAAAATTCAGGCAATTCTTTGCCATGAGCGATTGTGGCTGAGGCAAATAAGTCTGAAATATCTGAAGAGAAGCAGGTTGTCTGCCTCCTAGCTTGCCCACCACATTCTCTCTCTTATAAAAAAAAAAAACCCAAATCCCTGCAAATAGAAAACTGGTATGGCAGACAAAATGCCGATCTTAAATCTCAAATAATAAAGGATTTGTTGGCCAGGCTTGTGCGTCTTAAAAATAGCTGCATAATCTTAAAATTACTAGCATGCCCAAACCATTCTGCAGGCAGAAGGTAGCAATTGCAAACTCTGAGAACTTAATTAATGATTTTATGGTTAAGGGATTTTTGATAAACTGCCAAAAAATGGAGAATAGTTTAGAATTCTCAGTGTGAAAGTTATTAGCTTCCTATAGAGAGGTTTTATATATCCAGTCTAGTGTTTGTGCATCACTTAACACAGCTTTTAAATCCAAGTCTGCTTTCACATGTGGTATCTACACACTTGAAAAGATACATGTATCCTACCTAGGCTATTTCATCCGTCCTGAGCATCTAGGCTCAGCTAGGCCATCATCTTAATTGCCTACAGTGCCATGATGTATTTTCGTTCAATTTTTTATTTTGTGCTAAAGGGAGAACCAACTGTTTAAAAAAAACAACTGTTGCTGGTGTCTCCCATTAAACCTGGTGAGATCAGCATTATTATAAGGGAAGGTTCACTAGAGAGTGTTTTGCTGAATCCCCCCAACCTCTGAATTAAACCCTGCTTAACTT
>NW_015387294.1:89704-92335 GCF_001527695.2 Protobothrops mucrosquamatus | reverse complement strand
TGCTCTGTTTACATGTATCACTATATTGCGAACAGGGTAGTTTAAGACGCCATAAAATGGAGCCAAATTATCTACTTAACCTCATGAGATAAAGAGTTTAAGAGACTAATTTGGCAGTGAGAAGCCCATTCACTTATTCAGGGGTAAAGTAACTGAGAGAAAAGTACCAGAAAATGATCAAGTTAAGCTTCGGTCCTAGAAGAGTATTTTCCATATATTAACTCTTGTTGATTAACTGGTAATGCAGGCAACATATTCAGGGAAAAGGAAACATTCACCCCGTTTGGGTGAGACAAATCACCTGATATTCTGTGCCCAAGCTTCTTAACTTGCGATTCTGAATTTCCAGTTCTTTTCTTTAAAATCTGATTAAAAAACAACCAGGCTGTTTCCATTTTAAATTTAATTTGTGGATAAGCAGAGAAAAGAAAAGAAAAAAAATGAATCTGGAATTCTGTCAAAATTCATTTTGAATATTGATTTCAATTGATTGACAAAGTTGAATGACAAGAAGATGCCATCTATTGATTTCGAACAGAACAGAACAGAATAGAATAGACTTTGGAGGTCTTCTAGTCCAGCCCCCTGCTCAAGCAGGAGGACCTATCTCAGACAGATGATTGTCCAGTCTCTTTTTAAAAATCTCCAGTGATGGAGCGCCCACAATTTCTGGGGGTAAGCTGTTCCACTGGTTGATTGTTCTCACTGTCAGGAAGTTTGTCCTTAATTCCAGGTTGCTTCTCTCTTTGTTCAGTTTCCAACCATTGTTTCTTGTCCTGCCCTCTGGTGAACAACCTGACCCCCTCTTCTTTGTGGCAGCCCCTCAGATACTGGAATACTGCTATCATGTCTCCCATATTTCTTCTTTTCTTTAGACTAGTCAAACCCAAGTCCTGCAGCCGTTCTTCGTACGTTTTGGTCCCCAGGCCTTTGATCATCTTAGTTGCTCTTTTCTGAATTTTTTTTCCAAACTCTCAACATATTTTTTATGATATGGTGACCAAAATTGGCTACAGTATCCAGGTGTGGTCTTACTAGGACTTTATAAAGTGGTATTAGTACTTCACGTGATCTTGATTCTATGCCTCTGTTTATACAACCCAGGATTATATTAGCTTTTTTGGTTGTTGCTGCACACTGCTGGCTCATAGTTAAGTGATTGTCCACCAGGACTCAAAGGTCCCTCTCACAGTTACTGCCTCCAAGCCAGGTCTCGCCCGATCTGAATTTGTTCCTTTGGTTTTTCCTGCCAATGTGCTTTTCTCCACATTGAAACTCATTTTGTTGGATAGGGCCCATTGTTCAAGTTTGTCAAGATCTTTTTGGATCCTGAGTTTGTTTTCTACCAGTTTGGTGTCATCTGCGAATTTGATGAGTTCCCCTTCAATTCCCTCGTCTAAGTTGTTTATGAAGATATTGAAGAGTACTGGGCCTAAGATGGAACCTTGTGGTACCCCACTGCTAACTTCTCTCCATGTGGATATAGTGCCATTGAGGACTAGTTGAGTACAGTTTGTCAGCCAGCTACAGATCCATCTGGTGGTGCTGTTGTCTATTCCACCTTTTTCTAGCTTACCAAGGAGTAGGTTGTGGTTTACTTTGTCAAATGCCTTACTGAAATCTAGGCATACTACGTCCACTACGTTTTGATTGACAAGAAGGTACCATCTAAATTGAATTAGAATTGATGATGATTTTTCCTCCTTGTTTTAATCAAGTAGGGATTGTAAAGCCAGATAAGTACATACCTCATTGATAAGAATTGAGAGGTTAGACTGGTTCAATGACATCTGGAAGTAAATGTAGGGCGCAAAGTCTGAACAACTACTAAATGGCACCAAAGAGGTAGCCAAAACTCTTGACTCTTTGTTGCCAATATAGAGTGTGCTTGGAGTTTTGCAACCCTAATGAAGAAGTCCACTACTATCCAACAATAAGGAGCTAATAGTGTTTGACAGCATGTTTCATTACTATCCCCAGGGACTATTTTTGTGACTATATAAACAAGGAAATGTATTTTGTGAACTAGAGAAACACATATCTAATGCATTTGGAGCAGAGATGGGGAATACCTGGGTTATATTTGTCCCTGGAGAATCCTTTGGAAGTTGCAGAAGTGGATAGCGTTGTTGAGAAGATCAGGATAACCTATATCACACTATATGCCAATTACATGCATATAGAACTACCCTTTAAAACATAAATTTAGATATAACACTACACATTCAGAGGAGACAAAAAAACCAATGATAATAATTTTTGCTGCCATTGGTGGAAAAAAATCTTGGTCAAATTCATTGAGAGATTTTTACTTCTCATTCCTGTTCTAGCCATCTTCCTATAGATTTCCTAGATCCTAATAGCACTAGGGAAAGGAGGAAAATGTCTCCATTTTTCCTGTTTATTTATGAGCAGGTAGGCTTCAAGAAATAGGGCAGAGGGATTGGTCAAGGATAACATGTTGTTCATGGTTCCCCATATGAGATATGAGTGCATTTCCAAAGCTCTGCTAGTCAGACATTTGTTATTTCACAGAATTACTCATATGTACATGGAGATTAGACAGGAATAGGCCTTTTAGTTAACAAAAAGGACACAGCTAAATGGTTCGGTTCTATGCTATTTATGCAA
>NW_015387294.1:67503-88598 GCF_001527695.2 Protobothrops mucrosquamatus | reverse complement strand
GAAGCAATGAATGGAAACTAATCAAAGAGAAAAGCACCCTAGAACTAAGGAGAAATTTCCTGGTAGTTAGAACAATTAATCAGTGGAATGACTTGCCTCAAGAAACTGTGAATGCTCCAACACTGGAAGTTTTTAAGAAGAGATGGGACAGTGATTTGTCTGAAATATTATAGCATTTCCTGCTTGAGTGGGGTTGAGCTAGAAGACCTCCAAGGTACCTTCCAACTCTGTTATTCTGTTATAATACATTCTGTAATCCCTAATGCCAAAGCAGGACAGATGTGCATGTTTTCCAGCAGTTGGGTCTGTTGATATTAGAATAAATGTAGAAAATATAAAGCACAATCAAAAGCTGCTCAGGTCAGGTAGCACTTTGTTTGTTTTAGCATGCAGCTTTTATAGACACAGGTCAAGGAAAAAAATATCAATATTAAAAGATAAGTGTTGCCATCTAGATTGTTGGCATTACACTACTGAATAAGAAGGAGCAAAGAGTTTTGAAGGCTGCAAAGCTCGTTAACACTAAGTGGAAACCTGAATTTTCATGTGTGATAATAATCCTCAGTTTGTGCCAATCCCTTTATTGCATTTTCGGAGGTGTTTTGTGATTAAAATGATGATTTTAAGTTTTCCCAGAATCTAATTTAAAGAGGCAAGTGAAAAGAAGTGATTATGGTATACATCACTTTGTATCAATCTGTTGGCACCAAAATTAGCTTCATTGGAGGTTCCATTTGATTATTTTAGGTTCTGTTATCTTTCATAATGCTGTCTTTTCCATGTGAAGAAAAATATTCCAGATCCTAACAAAGAGTTGTCTGTTGAATTTTTTCCCCCTTGCAATGCATTCTAAAGAAGATATAGTACAGTGGTTCTCAACCTGTGGGTCGGGACCCCATTTGGGGTCGATCGGCCATTTCATGGGGGTCGCCAAGCAAGGCTGTCCACCATTTTTTTTGTCCGCCATTTTTTTTGTCCGCCATTTTTTTCCCCCTTTTCCGGCGGGTGCCTTACCTCCCTTGGGCTGGGCCAGCTGGTGGTCGGCCTGCTCCGTCTCTGCCGCTTGCCAGCTACGCCTCGGCCGGCGCAGGGGGCGGAACCACGCATGCACGGCGTTCCCGGGCAGGGAAAGTCCTCGACTTATGACCGGTTGGGTAGTCCTCGACTTACGACCGGTTTAGTCCTCGACTTAAGACCGGTTTAGTCCTCGACTTAAGACCGGTTTAGTCCTCGACTTACGACCGGTTGGGGTCGCAGCATTAAAAAGGTTGAGAACCACTGATATAGTAGAATTTCAGCAGAACATGGGAACAAATCCACCGTTCTGCTTTCCTAATAGAAAAATAGCGTGAGGTTTATGCAGATTAGAAGATCCAACCTAATTTGGATCCAGACAAAATCAACGTACACCAGGGGAGAGGCTGTCCTTAAGAACAAGATATAGCTGAACATAATAGCTTCTTTCTATTTAGCGAGAATCTAATTTTCTGGTTTGGGTCTTTGCCAGTGATGTGGTTTTTGTACTATATTGTGACCAAACGAAGTGTACAGATGAGGTAAACTCCAGATACCTAGTTTGCCTATTTTTTTTCTTTTGATTATGGAAAAGGAGCTCTGCAGCACATTTAGCATTATGCTAAGATTTTTGCTTCTTTGCTCATTGAATACCATGCTTCTAATCTGTGGAATGCTATACTCCTAATTTTATTTCCTTGGAAGTAAATTCCACAGCATAAAAGGAGCCAGCATCTGAAAAAGTATGCATAGTCATGTTGCACACATTTGCATCATTTGGAATCCACAAATCCATTAAAAATAAAATATTTCTTTGAATTAAGGGACTCTAGGAAGATGCTTTATACTGAGTCAGTCTCTGGGTTATCTAGAAGGACTCTGCTCATTTTGAATAAGAAAGTTGCTTCTATGAATATTAAAGCAATTCTGAACCTCCTTTCTAAGAGGTACAGAGTTTCAGACAGGAACCTTTTGGAGTCGTACCTGGAAATAATGCAGATTGAATCTGAATCTTACTCCATATAAACTTTGTGAAAGTTATCTATTATGCTTCATGTGATTGGGACTGTTGCAGGTTGAAGCATCTGTCTGAAAGAAAGCAATTGAGTCTGTGCCATGTCATAATATTTACTTACTTACTTACTTACTTACTTACTTACTTACTTACTTACTTATGATAGATGATTCAGCAGAAGTTCAAGGGTCAACTTGTGGTGAGATTGGTGGCAAACAAATTTAATAAATAAATCAGAGTAGGTAAAAATGCTAGAAGATATCTGGATATGTCCTAGGTATAGGTTATAAAAAGAGCCAGGAACAACAGAAAAAGGGGGTGGGTGAGCTGTGTTGCAAGATGCTGCTGGAGAAGAGATCACCTGATAAATGTGAAATGGACCCTATCAAATCTCTGAGATAAGGAGGAAGATTGCGAAGAAAAAGTGGAAAGGCCCAAGACTGTGTTGGGTCAATGGAGATTCAGATACTGGACAGTAGAACTTTATGACTTAAAGGCTTTGTTTGGCAGTAAGACAGCCAGGAGATAACTAAAAGACATTCCCATATCAGAAAAATCAAATACAACTTAGTGACTGAACAACAACAACAACAACAAGGGGGAAGAAGAAGCCAAAATAAAGTATAAGCAGAAAGTGAGGGAAAGAGAATTGAGAGGAAGGAATTTAAGTAGATTATTTGTTAAATTTTATATCTGTATATATTATTTTGTACATGCTCTTTTGTAAATTATATCGTCACTTGTATCTAATGCTAGCTCACACTTTATTATTATAAAGATCTTGATATACAGAATAAAGTCTCTCATTTGTTTAAGCACTGGCTATGTAGGTGTGCCTGTATAGGATCCTGTCCTGACCCACCCTCTGACAAGAAATTCAACTCCTGTTAGCCTAGTGTTTCTCAACTTTAAAATGGGTGGACTATAACTCCCAGAATTCTGAGAATTCAAGTCCACCTAGCTTAAAGTTTCTGAGGTTGAAAAATACTCTGTTAGCCTCAGCCAATCAGAACTCCAGAACATCTGCCTCTGCCTCCAATCTATTGTAAATCTTTCCTGTTTAATTATGACCAAGGCTGACACTTGATCAGTCTGACACTTATTTAAAAGTAGATGTCATTTGTCTTCATCACCAATTTTAAATGTTTATTTATCACTCTAGTCCAGGGGTCCCCAACCCCCAGTCCATGGACTGGCACTGGTCTGTGGCATGCCAGAAACCGGGCTGGGCAAACAAGCGAAGCCCTATCCGTGAGGTGCAGGCAGCATGCGAAACCACTTCTCTTCCGGTCCACGGAAAAACCTCTCTCCACTGAACCACCAGTCCCTGGTGTCCAAAAGGTTGGGGCCTGCTGCTGTAGTCAGTAGTAAAAAATATTTGTTCATAAAGTGTGTGCTGCTGCATATATGGGAGCATTGTCTCTGATATTGAGCAGAGGACCTTTATTCATTGCTGGATTGCTTGCATGTAATATATAATACGTACTTTTCTAAAGCACATGTGCAGTGTAGAAATAATGGTATTGCCATTTGGTACTGCAAGATCATTTAGAGCAGGGCAATAAAGAGCACTGAAAAAACACACAAATCTTGTTTCTCCTTTTCCTCCTTTCTTCCGCTTCTTATTTTCCTTATGCTTACTTCGCTTCTCTTCAGTTCATGCTGATTTGTTTAGAGTTAGTGATGGTGCTTGCCTAATCACTCCCAGGGCGCTGCATTAGAGGGGAAAGCACTAGAAAGTACATATCATTGGTACTTGCTTTAATTGTATATCTCATTATATGTCCCCTGATTGTGATGACTCACTGGGATATGCTATCACCAGGATCGTGCTCTGAATTCCAGCTGGGGAGCAGCAAAAGAGGGGTATGGCTTCCATATCTGCAGTCTGCTTGGGACTTTGTTGCCACCAAAGGTGACTACTATGAGAAAAAAAGATCTTAGACTCTTTTAGCCTGGTTCACCAGGTCAGTTTTTGTATCCTGAATTATCTTAATTTAGAATGAGCATCTTCTAAAAGGCAGTGTCCTTGACTATTGCCTTTTGGCTGCAAAAAGTCATCCAGTGATCCAGGGATGCCAACAGAAGGAGCGGGGACAGCATTTTTCAGGCTTTATCTTGGAGTTTGTGAAGGAGGTAAGGTTGCAGAGGGGAGATGATTTGCCTCTCAGAACTATCTCATTCTTGATTGATGATTAGAGGTCAACAATCAACATTGTTGATTCTTAGCAATCCCATACATAGATTTTCTCCATGATGATCTGTTCCTAATCTGGTCCTTTAAGTCTCTCAACAGTGTATTAATTGTCACTGTAACTGAGTCCATCTACTTTGCTGCTGGTGGTCTTTTTTTTCTTTTTCCTTCCACTTTTCGCAGCATTAGAATCTTCTCCAGAGAACTAGGTCTTTACATCATGTGTCCAGAATATGATAATCTGACCTTGGTCATTTGTGCCTTGAGAACTCTGGGTTGATGTAGTGAGTGACTCATTGGTGTGTTTTCTTGGCTGTCCATGGTACTTTCAGGTGTCTTCTCCAATTCCCTGTGGAATGTTGAAAAAAGAGGAGGAGATTCTGTGACCAAAATGATTTGGTTCGGTGCTAGAATTCTGCAAATAGAATGGGCACAAATAGAATGCTGGGGGAATTGCACATGGCTGTTGAAGTGCTTTCCCCAATCTCCATCTCACTGGAGAAAGCATCCCTGTTCCTTTCTATTTTTGGTTTATTTTCACAATTTTAACAAACTAGCAGAGCTGCAAAACCAATAAGAGACTGTAGTTGCATATTCATTTAACTTTTTTAATCTTAACCTTTTCTGGCTCTCTTTGATTGCGTTCTTTGCAACAATTTTCTTTCTCTGTGAACAATTGTACAGCATCTTTCTCTCCTTAATGTAACAATGTATAAAGGGTCTATCCAGAATCCTCCCGTTTCCTAAACAAAAATCTCTTTCCAACGTTGTATAACTAGAATAACCATTTCTATAATGGGTAATTTTCATTAATATCAGAAATTGCCAGATTGCTTTCTTCAATCTTCAGAAGCTAGAAGCAGCTTTGCAAGTTCAGGACATGAATGAAAAGAATGGGAGACCCTTTCACTGGAGAGCCCAGCAGAAGATTCATCTGTGCATGCTGCCTTATATGCAGATATAAGGGCAAAGAAACAGAGATGTCTTAAAAGTAGCAGCAAGAGTCTTCAGAAGGACACAGCTGCTTTGAGGGTGGATGGTTTGCATTCACTAGAATAGGAGACGAGCAGGCAAAGCTAGGGGGCTGAGTTAAATGTGTCAGCAGCTTAGAGACCTTAGTTGCCACAAATGATCCAAGTCGTGCCTTCTTTGAATTGCTTTGACCTTCATCTAGCACCAGTTTAGTGCTCTCAGTTAGTTGACTAGATTCTTGTGTATTGGCTTGAATAAATCTTCCATGCTGCAACTTAATGTATGGTCCTGAGCCTTTGTATTTGGCAACTAGCATTCCTAAGGAGCCTTCCTTTCTAATGTGCAAGCCTAGTTAGTAGCTATTCTGACATCTTCTCTGAGAGGATTCAGTGATTGAGGATGGGAGTTTCAACAAATGTCTGGGCTCCAATATTGTAGCAATTATTCATAACAGTTGCCCAAGAGACGCTGGCACTCTAATGGTCTGACTGGTGCTGTTAGTACCATAATAGCAACAGGATAATGAGGAGAGGGGGAAGGAGACTTGCAGGCACTCATGGACTACAAACCACATCTGTAAAAACTGTATGCAACTTACAAGGATATGATGACCTTTCATTTAAATTATAGTGATGCAGGAGATGAGTAGGCTGAGCCTGGAGGGCAGGCTTAAACATGTAATCAGCTTGGAGTCATTGTGCAGCCACAAGAGACCCAGGTCTAGCCCCTTGTGGATTTCATTGATCCTTATCTAGCACCAACTTAGCTTGGACTGTTTGTTGCTCAGATTCTTGTGTATAGGTGGCAAGAATAAACTAGTGCTTTGAACTCAACTTCTATTCCTGGTTATTTGCACCTGACAAGTAATGATTTTTAAATGTGCACCTACTGATATCTCTTACCTATTTTGGGGTCACACTTCTAATGGTTATCCTTCACGCAGGTGTTTGCTAATAAAGTAGTGGAATCATTTTTTGCATTCATAAAGAACTAGGTATACACCTAGGTGTCATCTATTAAAAAGGAAATCTGTTTTAAAGAAACAGAAAGATTTTAATCCGCAACTCTGCAAGCTGCATCAACAATATTCTAATTCAGTTATTCTGGATTCACTGATAGCAGGAGTGATCGATCACATAAGTAAGCCTCTTGCCCCACTCAGTTAGGAAGCAGTGCCTCACCAAACTCACGTAATCTAAAAAGCAATATACATTTGGTCTTAGTTAGAGCTTGGATAATGTTCATCTGGAGAGATTAGCATTACAAATTAGGAAGCTGAAAAATCAACCTAGGAAAAAGCATGACCAAACCATTTCCAAATCCTGCCAAGAAAACCACTTGCATAGTTATCAGAAGTCAAGCTGGACTTGAAAATAACTTTACTTCTAAACTGACCTCAAAGGTCATTCAATCCTGGACTATAATTCTGTTCCATTCACTGGGGGACAAATATACTTGAGATAATTAATGTATATATTACCTAACATTGTAACCACAATTGCTTCCAGCCAAGCAAATAGGCCATGTTTTTGCCTAGAGGGCTTGTGTTCTATTAGTAGGCACTATTGTCATCTTCAATAATAGCACTTTTCAGAAGTGTAATATTTTTTTTTACAGAGATGCTATGTGGGAGTTTATTGTTTATTTAAATTTGTTATAGCCACCTATTCCAGTAGACTGCTAACTTAGAAAAAAATATATACTCTCTTATTAAATATTCACAATAAATTGTGCAAGATGAAGAGAGAACAAAGCTCCATACTAGAAAATTCATAACTTCGCATTCTATAAGCTGTAGTGATATAGCAAAGCAGGCATATCTGAGTTAGCTCAAAAATAATATCAAAATACAGGACCTCTTATACGTATTTATCCTGATATTTTCCCCAAAAGATACCTTTCCAAGACTGTTATACCAAAGAATGCACAGAAGAATAATTTCTATATTAAAAGCATCCATCTTGCTCCTAGCAATAAACTAGATTTACAGTCTAAATCAGGCAGTCTTAAAAACGATGAAAGATCTACTGTGTGTGATCACTGTTTTTTGTTATGTTTTCTAACCCTTTACAAATGGCAATACAGTGGAGACCTTACTGTAAAGCTTAAGATACAATCCTTTTTTACATTATAAAATAATTTAGACGAAGGCAAATCCATACAGATGGTGTAAAAAAAGGAGTAATAGTTCCATTTGGCCTGTTCCAGTTGCAGCCTCAGGCAATGATGCAGTGTGTGGTGATGCCACAGCACAAATGTCAGCTTTTTGTATGCTGGGACTCAAATAAATATGTCATATTATAATATCACATGTTTTCTCACTTCCCACTCCCACTCCATCCCATGGCTGTGATTATAACTTTTCTATGTCGTCATCATCATCAATCATCATTATCTTCACGATCATCCTTCTTACAGATTCTTTCATTATATGTCTGTTCTCTTTGGGCAATGATTCGTTTACATAGACAAGTAGCTTTATGCAGGAAAATATGTGTGCAGAGAAAAAAATTATCCAGAAACTGACAAAAGGGTTTCTGGAAATGGATACTTCTCTCTTTAAAAAAAAAAAGAAAATGATTATTAAGAAGCTATATTGAGAGAGAAAAACCTGCAAGCCTGACATAGCTGTAGTCCAGTTTAAAGAATTAAAAACCGTGCAGGGAAACCCGGCACGAATATCAATTCCATTACCAAAGATAGTTTATGCAAACAGAAATTGATGTGAATGACAGACTGTGAATATCAGTCCAGCCAATTAAAAGTATGCTGGTTCGTGTCCCAAAGGAAAAGTAAAACTGCTCAGAAAGAGGAATTCCTATATTAGCTTTGACCAAAACAAATTGCTGCATCCAGGAGAATGAAAAGATGCAACAAGGCAGTGCACGCAAGAGTGGATCTCCAGTAATATAAATATTTGGCTATAAATGAGAGAGCAACTCTTGTCAATAAAACTATACAAGCATGCCTCCTTTTCACCTCATTTGCCCCTTAGCTAGCCTTGCCCTAGTCTCTGCTGATGTATAACTGGTGTATACTCTGTGTGTGCCTAAGAACTGTACCAGCCAGTGCTCAGGGGGATCAGCAGTGAGGTTAATTTAAATTCTAGCAGGATTTTCTTGGAAGCAAACAGTTGTTCTGCATCACCCAAATGCTTTTAGAAGAAACAAGCCTTAGAACAGGGCTGCATGGGGCTGCATGTGCTTAACTGCATTTTAAATTAAGCAAACAGTGTAGATAGAGAATTAATTTGCACTGAAATTTGAAAACTATAAAGAGCTTCTGATATTTTAAAGACATGACAAAACTGAACTACCTGGGCTGCTAGAACTTCCTCTGTTTCCAAGGGATACATGACAGTTTCCCTAAAACAAGATGGAGAAAAATTTCATCATATATAATGGAATGGTGGACTACAGCTCATGGATGATCATGAATGCATTTCTGTTTTGGAGATTCTTGCTTCTTGGTGTTTTAATATGCTGGAAAAGAGGTCTCCATGGATATTAAAATAAATAAATGCACGATAAAGTGAATAAATAGTCATTACATCTTTGCTGTTCTTTCAGTACCAACACCGCTATATCTTTCTGTTTACTGCTACTAAGACGATTTTTAACAGCTAGCTAAATATAATTAATTATTTCTGCATAGATTCCCTTGCCAGCATCATGGCTGGAGAAGTGTTTGAGTAAAAGGAAAACACATTTCATGCCAAGGTTTAAGAGGCTTGCTTTTGGAAATATGCACAGTTAGATCATTTGGTAAAACATACCTTTCATGTAAATTTGTGCTAATAGCATTATAAGTGCCATATAGTCATAAATCTCAATAGAGGAGAATATTTGTAGCTCAAGAATGAAATGAGGGGTCCTTGATGTCTTTGAGTGCAATGATTATATTACCTAGCTTGGGTATTGTGAAATATGAAGTATTGCTTCTAAAATAAAGTTGAATTATAGAGAAAATTAAGGAACTTTTTGAAAAATTAGTATTGTTCTTACAGTTAACAGTGTGATTCAGGAAAGTCCAGAAGAGACAGGGGAAAAGGGAGGGGTGTTTTCTGAGCAGTAACTAGGGTGATTTTGCCCTGTAACTAGGGGGATTTTGTCAGTAGGCACTCCGGATAGGTTGTGAGCTTGTTAGTACTCAGCCAATGGGAAACCAGAACAATGTTGAGCGCGGGGGGGGGGGGAAGGGGTATAAAAACCTGTTGCATGCGTTGATCTGGGTCCACTTCATGTGCTCCAATATTCGTTAATACATTAATAAACTTTTGCTACTTTTTGGTACCAGAGTGCCTTTGTTGTTTTATTGCTTACCTATTTCTAACAAGTATGCAATAAAACAACCAAACCAAGGACCCATCAGTCAAAAATATCGGTACTCTTAAAGACTAGTTGCATATGATGTATGTGAGTGATACAATACTGCTTTTGCTTTCCCCAGTAGGCATTCATAATTTTTACATATTATTGATTTTCTCATTAAGTAGTTGCTCATTCAAAATGTGCCATGCTTGGGAATGTAATTTTTCCTTTGTATCTTGGAGGCTGAGATTTCAGTTTCCTAACTCTGCAATATTTCCTAATAAATCAGTAACAACGGCATGAATGAAAAGGACAGTAATGGCTTGTGTCATTAAATTGACAGTAGCAATATCTGAATGTACATTGTGCAGCCACTGTGTATTTACTAATGAAGGTGAGCGGGTATATTTGACAATTGCTCAACCTTTGTATTTTTTGTTTGATTTGACGAGAGGGGTGAGGAGAAAATGTCGCTGCGCTTAGCGCAAGATATTAAGAAAAAACAACAACAACCTCAAATCAGTTGTCAGATGTAACTTCCAGCTGTAGTGTTCTTAATCTGATAAAGTTAGAATAAAAGAAACCACCCACACAATAGGGCTTGGACAGTCCTATTTCTCATGTGCTGCCTCATTTCAGTGAGGTTAAAGGATGCAGTAATTGCATGCCTCTTTCTAAAAGTTGACTTGTTTGATTTGTATTCTGCTCTAGTGACCATTGTAGGCAGCTAAGAAAAAGTAAGAGATAAAACACAGAACAGAATCCAAAAGAGGCTCCCGTTAAAATTAACCCTAAAATAAATAAAAATAATTGACAGCGAGAAGTCCAGTAAAAGATATGCATCATTTCAGATTTTTTTTAAATGATGAAAGTGTGCCAAAAAAACAGTTTCCAAGGGAGGGTGTTTCATAACCTGGGAGTGAAGGAGAAGATAGTCCTCCTCTTTCATTAGGAAGGAAGATGATCTCTCACAGCAGGGATATCTTTGAAAGGATTCCTTCTTCAGAAGGAAGACAGGTTCAGAAGATGGTGAGAGGTCCTTTACAGCTAGACTCCAAGCCTTTGGGCACTTAAACATCTGCACAGTGCTTTCAATTAAATCCGGTAAGCAACTGCAACTTGTCTAGTTGTTTCAGGACAGGTTTTGTGTGACCCCTATAAAACCTGCACTGGTATATCTCTTCCTACCTCTTATTACCCCAGTGTCTATTTCCAGGTCATTTCTCATTCTGTACTCTTGCCGATATTCTTGACACATTCTTTAACACCACACCACCTCTATTGCCAATGCAACTATCAATCCAAATTTCTCCTCCATTAAAAGCCATGCCCTCTCTTCTTCCAGAACCCACACAAACATACAAAATCTAACAAGAGCAGGGTTTAGTCTTTCCTAATACTTTTAGAGCATTTCTGAGAACCCAGCGTGTTTCAGTCCAAAAGACTTGGATCAGGGTCTGCTGAGAGGTATTCAAAAAGATACAGAGATCTCTACTGCCCTCTTAGAAAAGACTCTTTGGACACAACATTCTGGTTTCTCAATAAATATGCCATGGCAGCTTTGGCCATTCTTTGTCCCCCCCCCTCCTCCTCCTCTCTCTCTCCCTCTCTCTCTCTCTCCCTCCCTCCNTCTCTCTCTCTCTCTCTCTCTCTCTCTCTCTTTCTCATCATGTTTTGCCAGTTTATTAATGTACTAATCTTCAGGGGGAAAAACTAGTGCAGAAAGAACAAAGAGATATATTTATGCTAACCTGCAAAGAAAGATATAACAGTCTCCTGCTTGAGCAGGGGGTTGGACTAAAAGACCTCCAAAGTCTCTTCCAGCTCCGACTATTCTGTTATCTCTGTGATCGCCAAGCACATCCAAGAATAGATAGCATATTCACCAGAAAGCCAGCTTTATATCGTTGTGAGATTCATGATATGAGCATAGATATAATGTGGTAGTTTTAAATGTATATTGGAATTAGGAAATTCAATCTTGACTGAAACTTTATAAGTTGTATTAAATAATATTTTTGATGAATTCAGCATTGAAATGGGAACTTCAGTAATTCAAGAATGCACTGGTCAGACCAGCTTAACAGTATGGAGTTTGAGGATTAAAAGTATATGTATAAGTCTTCTAAACATTATTTACATATCTACATATTTAATAAGAAAAATCTCAATTATAAAACTCAAAGTTCATGTTTCACAACATGCTCATGTATCATTTTCATCACAATTATGATTGTTCTTTCTCAAGAAGCCATTTGAAAACCAAGTGTTGTTCCTTCTAAATATATGTATATAGTACCGATTGAAGAAATTTTAGAATGCCTTAAAAATAACATACTCACTATATAGGCGTGATGTTACCTAGCTTGGGTAATGAAAGGTCTGCAAAACAGCAAGAAGCAAGCGTAGAGACCCCCAAGGACCTCTCATCCTATATCTCAGAGCCATCAGGAATGAAGAATGCCTCACACCTAAGCTCAGCATCCCTTGCAGTACAGATTCCAGAAATATCTCCGGTCAAATCTTTGATCCCTGACGCAAAAAGAGATCCTACGTGTGAAAGAGAAAATTTATCTCAGTAAAATTGCTCAGAAGAGTAAAAAGACAACTATAGGATTCAGAATAATGCTGAAGATCTTTAGGGTGTATTTCTACAACTGGTTTATCCTGCTTAATAGATATTTCTTCCCACTCCAGGGAACCCTAGGGATTTATGTTCTGTGGGAATGACTGATGACACTTGCTATCTTAAAGACAGAATTAGCAGCTACCTCATTACTTTTCTAAGCACTCCACCCACTCATACACATTAGGGCACGGGTGTCAAACTCGCTGCATCATGTGATGTGTTGTGACGTATCACAACTTTTTTTTTTGCATTGCCGGAGCTGGGGTGGGCACGGCATCTGTATGATGCAACCAGCCCGCGGGCCAGCAGTTTGACACCCCTGCATTTAGGGTCTCGGTCGGAAGGAGGAAAAAAAAGATGCAGCTTGTAGCAATGTCTTTAATTATGCCTACTTCTAATGTTAAGAAACCCTGAAGGATTATTTTCTAAATTCTTCCAAGTTCCCTCTTCCACACTAAATGCTTGCATTTTGTTATATCGGGACAATCCTTAGAGAAAGGTTACTCGTGATCAAGTGCAACATATAATTAAGTTCCAAATCAATTTTATAATCCTAAGTACAACAAAACAAATGATGCATTGAGAAATCCAGCTAGAGCATTGCTGAAACATTTCTTAACAGAAGTAGCAAATCTCTGACTGGTTTGAGTTACATTCGGCTGATGCCTCCAGTCTAGTTTATTGCTTCTGCTTCCCATTCTGTCTTCCTAAAGCTTTTTAGCTTGCTTTAATGCTAAAACATATTTTAGGCATTGCTTTTCAGGCCTTCAGACAGGGAAAAAGAAACCCACTTTTAACAGCAAGCTTATGCCCCCTTCTTAAGCCTCTCTTATGTGTCTCTAAGGTGGAATACTGGTAGTCCTTGATTTATAACCATTCGTTTAGTGACTATTTGAAGTTACAATGGTGCTGGAAAAAGTGACTTATACTGGTCCTCACACTTACAACCATCACAATATCCCTATGGTCACATGATAAAAATTTGAACTCTTGGCAACTGGCATGTATTTATTTATTTATGATGGATGCAGCGTCCTGGGACTACATAATCTACATGTGTGATTTTTCTAATCAGCGTTGGCAAGGAAAGTCAGTGGGGGAAGCCAAAGTTGCTTAAAACTGAGTGATTGACTTACTGCCTTTGGTGATTCGATTAACAACTGCAGCAAAAAAAAAAAGAATGTAAAATTGGGTATAACTCACTTAACAGCTGCCTCACTTAGCAATGGAAGTTCTGATTCCACTTATGATAGTAGATATGCCCATGTGTATGCATGAGGTATCATAGGTGAGAATGGATACTGGCATATTGTGTATGGATAAGCATATATACAGGAGATAAAGTGTGCTATTCCTCCTTACATTGCTCTTTTCACATTCTTACAGCAAAAAGCAGTTATGGGAAATTAAAATACAGCCCATATTTCTTGGAGATTTTAAAAATACATTTCATGTTCGCTTTTAATTTAATATTATGTGCAGGACCATCAGTCCATCTTAATCAAAGTGCATTCATTAGTCCATATCAGGAATGGTTTGCTTGTCAATTAGCCAGCAAATGTTCAGCTGTACAGTTGGAATATCCATATCATCCAGTGACAACTAATACATTACATATATCAGTGACTGAGTAATGAATGTATATTAGCTCCTATACCAGTGGTGGCGAACCTATGGCACGCGTGCCAGAGGTGGCACTCAGAGCTCTCTCTGTGGGCACGCACGCCGTTGCCCCACCAGAGTTCGCCAGAGTAGCGAGCACGTGGCGTTTGGAAGCAACAGGACAGGAAGTGAGCGAGCAAGCGGCGTTGGCCCCCCTGGGGATGCCCCAGAGATGGCAAGGGACTGGCCCCTGCTGCCCTGGCCCCGGCCACGCTCACCCAGTCTGCCATGACCACTGCAGCCATGCCCACCCAGTAGGCCATGCCCCCCTGCCCCCCCCGAGGGCACTACAATGCTGATGCAGCCCTGGCACTTTGCGATAAATAAGTGGGGTTTGGGTTGCAGTTTGGGCACTTGGTCTTTAAAAGGTTCGCCATCACTGTCCTATACAATCTGTGTGATATCAATATGTATTCATAAACATTCTTCCATTGTACACAATTGTCCAAATTAATCAAATTATGCTTGATTAATTTGGATTATCAGGATATTGGAAATCTTTGACAATGATGATGATGATGATGATGATGATGATGATGATGATGATGATGATGATGATGATGGAAGGGACCTAGAAGGTCATCTAGTCCAACCTCCTGCTCAGGCAGGAAACCCTATACCATTTCAGACAAAATGGTCTGAATGCCAGTCTCTTCTTAAAAATGTTCAGTGTTGTAGCTGTTTTTAATAAGAATCTGTCAAGCTTTCCATATCTCTTTTCAGCCTTCCTTGAGAAGGAGCCATTCTTTCTATACCTAACACGCTACACCCCCTTTCATTTTCTACTGCTTTTGAAGAGACAAAACATAATTTCTGAATGCCGAAGGTGTGAGCATGTTTCCATTATCCCAAAGGTGCTTTTCTAAAAGGCAATTGGACTTTCTTCATTTTTTTACTTTGAAAACGTTTTGCTTCTAAAGAAGCTTCTTGGATGAGAAGTAAACATTTTCAAAGGAAAAAAAAGCAAGACCAGTTGCCTAATGGAAAAGCATGATTGAGAGTCTCCACAGACATTCTTCCATTATGGGGTTGTTTGGATTCCAACCATGATACTAAGAATGATACTACACATGCAGCAAAGTTGTTGCATTGGTTATTATTATCAAACTTCCTTTATTTCTCTAAGACTGTTCCCCAATATTCTAGAAAGAAAAGAAAAGGTGCTTTAAAGTAGTCACGCTTTTTCCCTTTTTAGTGCTGTAGTGAAACATTAAAGGAAAACTCACATATTTCTCTAGCTAAAAGAATTTCACATAATTCTAAGGGATGTTGAGTGCTTGCATTCGAAGGCAATTTGAAGAGAGGGAGCATTCAGCCAGTGGGACCAATAGAAATCAGAACTGCAATAATGTAATATATTTTCAAAGGATTGTTTCAAAACAACTATCATAACTTGTTCTATACTTCTCATCTCTATGTTGGAGAAATCTTTATTTCCCAGCCATCACCCCATTACTGCTTAGAAAACATCTTATGCTGGCCACTAGTAACTTTAAAGAAACTGTACAAGCTCCTTATAAACTTGCCACATTTCTGTGGCTATTCCATCTATTCTTGTAGCCTTCCAACTTGGTAATGACAGGAGCATTGATGTAACTACATCTTCTAGTACTTGAGGTTCTTGTAAGTAAAGAAGTAGGGAATGTTTCTACTTGGATGTCCATATCCTTCCATCTTTGGTCACCTTTGAGTTGGTTACTACTGGTTCATTGGCATCCTTTAATGTACCAGTTCAGAGTTCAAAGATCTCTTAAAAGACTTACTTTGTTTTTCTGTGTCTGTTCTCACCTTCTGTGCTTTTAGAATTGTTGATGTAATACTACTTCTTATCTTTTCCAACAGCTGTCTGAAACCCTGTTAAATTTCTTTCTGGGATTTTTATTTTTCTTGCCTTCTCAGCGATTTCCATGGTTTGTTCTGACATCCCATTTGCTTTCTTCTATTTCTTCATCTTTAGTTCTCTTTTTTATATCCATCCTTAACATCTTTTTAAAGTTCATTCCATATTTACTCTGGTTCAGCAATTCCAGTTGTTCTCCTTGAAAATGGAGATCATATTGTGGCTTCCTTTTTTGTAATCTTCTTTAGCTTAATTTAAAACCTGTGTATGAGCAGTGCATAATCTATTCCACAGCGAGAAGCTGGCTATGTTTTTAATGCTGTAACTGACATCTTCCACTTCCTTTTGGCAATATTAAAATTAGAATATAAATTAAGAATTGAAAGAGGGGTAAAAGGATCCATCTATGTTAGAATTGAACAGCCCTCTCTCAACAGAGGGAGAGGAATAAAATACCACCTATCTCCAGTTTATAACCCAGCCCTTGCAGCAGTTCCAAGAAGATTCCACAGCCAATTTCACCCTGATTCAGGTAACCCTGAGGGCACAGATGAACCCCCCAAGTGGCCTCAACAGACTGCTAATGACCAAAGAAATTCTATCCTTCAATTGCAAAGGAATGCAATCCATCCATTCCTCCCACCATCCAGTCTCAACTGTCAGTACCTATCCTTGCATCCCCCCCCCACCATCAGAACTGATGAAACTTCTTGGGTGAAAAGTGAAATATTTTCTTCCTCCTCCTCCTCAAGGAAAAAACAGTCCAATTGTCTTTTGAAGAAGAAGAAAAAAAGCACCTTTGAGACAACTATGACCTGGATGACTGAGAATCCACAGACTTTTAGCAATATAGTCGATATATTGATTTCTGATGATGTCCATGTATACGGGCGTCATTTGGTTGTTTGAAGATAGAATTACCTTCACTGAAGTGGCAGAAAGTGAGATTCTTTTACTTCATTTCAATTTCCTAAGCCATAGAAATCCAACTATATGTCCCTCCTTAATATTTCCAGTTTTGGCATTCCAACCTCCAAGTGCAAGCAGCACTTGTAACATGCTTGCATGTTCTATTGATTTCAAATTGAGTTTGATTACAAAATTTATCAATGTCCTTTTTTTCTGCATTAGTGATTGGAGCATAATTTGAAAGGTTGTTACCTTAAAGGGTTGTCCAAAAACTTTAATTTATATTGCTCGCTCACCAATTGCATTATAACTAGATACTGTTCTTGAGGGTCATCCTTGAATCCAAGGGAATGAAAGACCTGACAGTGAAGCATCTCTGCTGGGAGCTGACCTGCCACAATCCATTGGGATGGACTGGGATTAGACACTTTCAGTCAGGAGACTGACTATAAAAATGTCATTCCTCCTTCGTTTTTCATATCCTGAATGATAAACCAGGATCTCCTGACTGAAAGTGTCTAATCCCAGTCCATCCCAATGGATTGTGGCAGGTCGGCTCCCAGCAGAGATGCTTCACTGTCAGGTCTTTCATTCCCTTGGATTCAAGGATGACCCTCAATTTTAACAATAGCTAATTATGTTGGGAAGAGAATGGCCCCAAACACATCCTTTATGAGAGGCTATGCTTGATATAGGAGTTCCTTCCTAACCAAGAGAAACCCTCTCTATTGTCCAAAACTATGATTTGCTCCAAAAGCATATTTGCTATCCATTTAATGTTAATTATCTTCCCAGTTAATGGCAACTTGCTCACATAAGCACAAAAACTTCAGCCATCTGTGATGATAAAGTTGAGAGCAGCTTCCCGCTCTCCAGCACTGACCATTCTGTGGTCATAGCATAATTTGACACTCTGGTCTTTTTTTGTGTCACATAAGACCCATCTGTTTGCAACTCTGATTCAGCATTTGGCAGCGGAGTCTCTAGAACGTTCACTCCTTGCATTTGAAGGTGCAAGAGCCAGGGTACAACAGACTTGCTCATCATGAGGTTCTTAGCTGTCTTTGATAGGGAGAAGAGTGGCTGGATTGAATGGAGAACTACTGGTTAATAGTACATTGGGCCTTAAAGAGCAGGAAGTCAAAACTTGGCATGCTCTCTGTTGATATGGGCAGCAAATGAGGTTATGACATTAGCCCATTATAACATGGAGGAAGTCTACTTTCATAGGGGTTTTGCCACATGGCTCATCTTAAAAGACAAATATCTCACAGGTCTGATGACCAAGTCATGTTTTGGGGTCCTTTTGTATCTTCTCTTCCTCATGGGAGTACGAGCTGAAACACCGTTTCTGTAGTTCATCTGTCCTAAAGCTGGACCTGATTGCAAGGCCTTCTGAAGCTTCTCAAGTTTGATGGGCCCCATGGATCCATTTCATTTCTTGTAAGTTCTGAATCTTTCCCATTTTTTTTTCTCATGACATGCTTAAAGGATTGATGTGAACTGTTTGAACAACCTGAACTAGTTAATTAATAAGAGGGATTGCTATGTGCTAAACTAACTGTGCACCATCACCCTGGTTGGCTGCATCATATAAAAATAACTGAGATGTTAACAAAGCAGTACAGCTTTCTCTCTTTCTTTCACAAATCGGAAAAAATCCAAACAGGTCTTGGAACAACATCTCACTTAGTTTGGCGACAAAGCTCATCTATTTACACACTCCTTCTGTGTCACTAATGTAATGACAGTAGAAATTGGGTCTTAACCAGTGGTGGGATTCAGCCGGTTCGCACCACTTCGGCAGAACCTGTAGCTAACTTTTTGTTACCAAGGCCCAGAATGAACTTCCGGAAGTGGCATCTACACAGAGAACCGGTTGTTCACATATTTGAATCTCACCATTGGTCTTAACCCAAGTATGAATTCAACAATGCACAGCGGAGTTAGTCTTAACTGAGATTATAGATACAGCGATGTAGGAAGAAAGAGCATCATAGTTCTGTACTTTCTGAATCCATAATAATGCCCCAGTACACCATTTAAATTTTATTTGCCCTCTCTATCTTTTCAAAGCAAAACATTTGACGTTCCAAGAGTTCTATTACAAATCTCTGGTTTCATATAGGTAAACAATCATTTTCTTCCTATCTCCTTTAAATAAAGACGAATTTCCAAACAAGTTAAATCAATGTGAGAAATTAGAATATATTTTAACCTGAGACTCCTGGGAAGGAACTGAGATACAAGCATGATAAATATCTTGTTTTGCTATTATGCAATAAGCCTTAAAAATGCTTTGCAAAATTAGAAGTATGAATACCATTGCAGCATATATCACAAATATATCACTAATTAAAATAATCCATGCACAGAATTGCGCTATTAATATATACTCCAATGTGTACCCTTATATAACAAGAAGGCCATAATTAATACACATTTCTGATTCCACAAATTTGCCAAATTCTATTTCATTCCATTAATTCCTTTTTTCCTCTTACTGCGGTGATCAATCTTGTTCGGTGTTAGGTAGAAACATGCTATTTCTAACATTTTATTTTTAACAGCATGTTTCATAATAGATTACGCTCAGTTCCATTGGTGAGCTTTCAAGAGACCAGAATAACTAATGGTGATGGACAGTTTCTGGGTAAGAAAAAGACCTTTCTTTTAAAATCCAGAGTATTCCATTTCTCTGTATAAAAGAAAATAAAAGTCATGTTCTGGAAATCTGTAGAAATAATTACGAAAAGCTGTAAAACATCAAAAAATATCATTTGAATGTTTGCCTTGACCAGCTGTCTTCTTCTTAAGGACTATAAGAGGGGAAATAGAAGCAAAAATGGGGATTTAGATTCAAGAATAAAGTTAATAGTTAAGGCACCCAGCTAGAAAGTAGGAGACTGTGAGTTCTAGTCCCACCTTAGTCATGAAATCCAGCTGGGTGACCTTAGGTCAGTCACTCTCTCAGCGCAATTCAGCTGACTTATTGTGGGGAAAATAGGAGGAGGAAAGTGTGTTGGATATGTTCATAGCCTTGAGTTACTTGTAAAAATAATAAAGATGGGATATAAATAAATAAATGCCTGTTTTATATAGAGATTTAAGAAAATTGGGCAAAGGAAGGAAGGAAGGAAGGAAGGAAGGAAGGAAGGAAGGAAGGAAGGAAGGAAGGAAGGAAGGAAGGAAGGAAGAGCCAGGGATGTTTGAATACAGACAATAAGCCAATTACCACCACACTGAAATGGGAGCACCAAGATGGTCAAATTTTGCTCCTAAGCTAAAAAGAAAGTGGTCTCTTCATATATTGACTGCTAGTATTGCTTTGGTACTATGCTCTTATTAGTACTCTATTATCCTTACTCAATATACTGTTCAATTCACAAAAGGGAAAGGTGGGCTTACCCCTCTGCCCACATAAATATTCTCCACACTTTGCAAGAAGTTCGGCTTTCTGAATCCCAACTCTCATGTGAGTTCCACAGATGAAGAAGTGAAGCTGTTGGAGCAGAACAGTGTTGATAAATCAAGGACATTTAAGTGATCAGGCAGGTTCATACCTGTTTTCTTACAATTACTCAAGAAATTGATTGGTGATGAAACGGTTGTACAGATGAACAGGGAGGGAAATCTTTCAGATCTGAAGCAAGAAGAGAGCAGAGCTAGAAAGGCAGGCAGAATTCGGTCCAGGATCAATATAGAAATAAGCAAGTTGGATCCTGTGAGCAGGACCTGAGTGGGCAGACCCAGTGATCATTTTGTCCATTAGATAGAAATTCCATCAAAGAATGAGATGCCCCCATCTGCCACATCGAATGTAGAAATTAAATCTATTGTGATTGAATAAACCTAGCCTGGTTTTAATTGGATTCATAGAGCTAATTCTTAGTTTATAGAAGTTTGTTTTAAAAGGTCTTCTCATGACTCCTGGTAACTTCTTAGACACTTGCATGTCATTTTTCTCACCAACAGCATGGAAGTAGTTTGCCATTGCTTTTTTCTGAGATTTCTGAATAGGAAAGGTTTTCAAGATACTTTTTTCTAACAGGCTTTTTTTTTTCTATGTGCCATATCAAAGAAGGAGATAGTATGAATCCTGAAATGGTTCAAGGAGGAGGAGGATATTTTGAATTATGACTATGTGAAAACAAAATACTGTACCTGCAATTAAAATCTCAGCCTATCAAGGGGAATTTAATCTGGGTTATTCTACTACCCTTTCCTAGTTTGCTTGTTTATTGGTTTAAAATAAGGGCTTTCAGAGCTTTCAGAAATGAAGATCTTCTTCCACAGAATGAATGGGTTCTGCCCATTCTACCACTTTTTAATCATGCCACCATATCTCATCCTATGACACGATTATTGTTATTTTTATTGTTTATAGATATATAAACTTTATATACAGGTAGCTTACACTGGGATTTCCTGTAAGATTCTTCCTACTACATTAATCCTATGAAATAGGCTGAGCTGAAAGGGAGAAAGAAAGTAACCCAAGGTCTCTAATTAATTTCCATGGCTGAGGGTAGAGGTTAAACTTGAGTTTT
>NW_015387294.1:45701-66048 GCF_001527695.2 Protobothrops mucrosquamatus | reverse complement strand
GGTCCAGGGAAGGCTTCTTGAGGAGGGGCCTCACAACGGCCTCCTTTAAGGCCGCAGGGAAGACACCCTCCTGCAAAGAAGCGTTAATAATTCCCTGGAACCAGGCTCGTGTACCCTCCCGAGCTGCCAGTACCAGCCAGGAGGGACACGGATCTAATAAACATGTGGTTGCATTCAGCCTCCCCAAGACCTTGTCCACTGCCCCTCCCAGCTATTACAGATTCTAAACCAGTGATGGCGAACCTTTTAGAGACCGAGTGCCCAAAAACTGGCCCTGCCCCCGCTCCACCCCCTGGACTGCCCCTGCTCCGTCCCCACTCTGTCCCCCATCCCGCCTGCCTGCAGGGCCACTCACTGCCTCCAGGACTCACTGCAGATCGCCCAGGCAGCCCAGCAGCACCATGGTGACCATGCCTTCTGCCCGCGCCCTGCAGCATCAACTGTGCAGGATGGGGCGTGAGGGCAGAGTCTTGTCTACGCAGCCTGGCTGCCATGTCCTTGGCTGCGCTGCTCTGTGTGGGCCACACTTGGGGGCGACTCTCCTCCAGGGGGGATGCTGGTGAGAAAGGGGTTGTGGGGGGAGGCGAGGCTGGGGCAACGGCACGTGTGCCCACAGAGAGAGCTGCGAGTGCCGCCTCTGGCACCCGTGCCATAGGTTCGCCACCACTGTTCTAAACTAACAGTAACCCCATCTGAAATAAAATAAAGAAAATAGCTAGCACTTCTCCCTCGCCCTTTCATGTGATATATATTTATTTGGCAGTATGCTTGCCCTCTTCCCCAAATCAAAGTGTTTGAATGCAAAGCTGTAAATAATCCCCTTAAAAGGCCTGCTAGATCAGCTAAACAAAGCTAGAAAACTGGAAGGTGGCAGCAGGCACAAAGGATCACCAGTGGAAAAATTGATGACTTAAGAAGTTCTACAGAATTCCATTGTTGTAAATAGGAAAACATATTTTACTCATTTAAATACCCTGTAGCTAGGCCAGAAATCCTTTCAGCTTTGTAGCCTAAGAAAAGTTCAAAGTGAATTTCAAAGCAATGTAGAATTTTTGTATGAGACTGTCCTTAATCTCTTCTCCCATAACCATGTAACTTGTATTTCTCCAGTTACACAGTGGAGAATCTTTTCACAATGCATTGGTAAACTAATAACAAGCCTTGTAGCCTTGTATCTGGGAAGCAAGCGTAATTATTGGATTTTAAAGATGTCTTTGTGTAAGAGGTTCATGGATGAAAACTCCTGACTCCTACAGAATGTTCTATATCAGGGACACTAAGCTACAAAGTATAATATAAACCCAGGGGACAAAAGGAAGTACAAAGAGCAAGGATAAAGAAAGAACAGTTTTCTTTGCAATGAAATGAAAGAAAGATACAGGCCACAATTGCAATTTCCCAAACCTTTTCCTTCTGTTTCCCTTATATACTTATTTGATTTTTGTCTCTGGGTAGAGCAGTGGTTCTCAACCTGTGGGTCGGGACCCCATTTGGGGTCGATCGACCATTTCACGGGGGTCGCCAAGCAAGGCTGTCCGCCATTTTTTTTCCCCTTTTCCGGCAGGTGCCTTACCTCCCTTGGGCTGGGCCAGCTGGTGGTCGGCTTGCTCCGTTTCTGCTGCTTGCCTGCTACGCCTTGGCCGGCGCAGGGGGCGGAACCACGCATGCGCAGCGCTCCCGGGCAGGGAAAGTCCTCGACTTACGGCCGGTTGGGTAGTCCTCGACTTACGACCGGTTTAGTCCTCAACTTACGACCGGTTTAGTCCTTGACTTACGACCGGCTGGGGTCGCGGCATTAAAAAGGTTGAGAACCACTGGGGTAGAGGTAAATATTTGAGGACTTTTCACGCCATCCACTTCATCTTTCCAGTCCTCCATTCCTGTTTCTGCCTGGGATACCTGCCAAGCCCCCTTTCACTTTATTTTCATTTTTTCAGATTATCTAGGAATGCATATGTATAGAAACAATTTACACATCACACACATAGCACCTTTATTTATTTTTTCCTTTGCTTGTTTCCCTTCCTCCTAGCAACCTCAGAAGGGTGGTAGCAGAGATTGGGAAGTAGCAGATCTTCTTTCTGTGATTTTCGTGGTACTTTTCTCTGGAGCCCAACAATGATAGGCATGGTAATGCGGACAGCGAAAGATACCCAGCCCTTTCCCCTTCCCAGTAAAACCCAGCAGCATAGTGGGAGGTGGGCAGCCTTGTTCTTCTTCCTTCCTGTTCAAAATTACCAATTTTGTAGTAAGAAATTGGTAGTAAGAAATCAGAGATCTCTTCTGTGCCTGCCTGAATGGGACTTATTGCAGCTCTGTGGATTATGAACTTTTTGCTGAAATAGAGGACAACTATAAATAAAGCATTTTTCAAATAGATCATTTCCCTTGAAAGTCTGACTCTTGACCCCCTGGTTTCGTGACGTGGTGGGATGGACTTTACTCTCTGTTCATGTGCTGAGCTAGGGAAGGGCATGGTTTACCTCAATAGATGAAAACATAGTCAATTATATTCCAATTATTATGATTTACAGAGACAAAGAAAGCACTGGGGGAAATTTTTAAAGATATGATGACTAAAATCCCACTTCCCAGTCATTCCATAATATGATCTCATTGGTTTAGATCAGGGGTGTCAAACTCGCCGTGTCACGTGACGTGTCGCGACGTATTGCGACTTTTTTCCACTTGCCGGAGCTAGGGTGGGCACAGCTTCCATGTGAGGCATCCAGCCCGTGGGCCAACAGTTTGACACCCCTGGTTTAGATGAATTTGTTATTCTCTGACTGAGATGCAAATGATACTTCTGAATTGAACATGTTCTGATCCGGAATGACTTCTTACTCAGAGTCATAGTGATAGAAGGTATGAATGACTGGGCCAATTTATTACCTTAGTGATGTTGTACAGCGTTTTCTGTTTTCTGTTGTGGTTGTACATGATAAAGCTTTGATGTGCTCAGAGTCATTGTAGGATTAGAGTTAGGGTCAGGATTTAGGATTAGCAAAGTTGCAGACATTTCACTACCAAAACCTAACCGTAACCCAGAGTTAAGATGTGCAGAGGAATAGCCAGTATAAGTGGTTTAATATATGAACATAGAGGTGTTGTCTTCTCCCCATAGTTTAGCACAATTCTTAAAAAATGCTTTCAGTTATTACTTCGTCTCACTCAAGCTATAAATCTGGGGTTAGATAAATGAGAATCGTACTTTGTACTTATCCTGCCCTCTGTTCCCTTTCACACCAGTCTCCATGTGTCCTTTTCTGCTTTCAACAATCTTTGAACTTTCTTCACCACCTTTGCCCAGCAAACCCAGATTCCTTTTTCTCACTACTCCAGTTTAAGAGTTATAAAGGACTTGAAAACCTCGCATCCTCTACGATCCATTCTCAGTTCTGTGGAGTACTAAATCTTTTTGTTCCTTTTTTCATTCATTGGGGGGGCTACTGTAACTGCACAATTCATCACCATTTCGCAGGTAGCCATGTTGCATACCTTTTTAAAACAAAGGTCTTCTATGCATACTGGGGAAGAGAGAAATATTTGCTGAAAAGACTGCTGTGGGATGCAAAATAACAGCAAGAATGTGTCCATTAATTTCTCTTCCAATTCGTCACTGCATCTGTTTTACCATGTGGAATTCTTGCAAATGACATCATAAACTATACTTTAAACATGCAATAGAATCTATCATTAAGTTTAAATCCACTTATTGTGGAGTTACAAACAAATATTGAAGTCTTTTCTCAATGGAGAAGAGATTAGGGCAAAAAAATCTCTCAGTAATGTATTTGCTCAGGTTTTAACAAGGCATCCCTATTTTTCAAAACATTCCTTCTTTGAGATGCGTTCTGCAGCTCATAATTTTTGTTTGCTAGCAAAGTGCCTGAATAAGCAGATTGTGCACAGCAAGAGCTTGGCAAACCCTTAACAAGTCAGCAAGGCAATTTTTAAAAAATCATTTTGTAGTTAGCAAACCAAAATAGGCTTGAGAGAGTTATGTAAAGCACATATGCAGACTATAGTCAGGAACTACATAAGTAACTAGACCTTTTCATTATGCTATTAGTAGGCAAGGTGCTTCTCTATGGCTGCATTTTTTTTATTTACCATTAAAGGTTTTTTTAAAAAAATAAAAAAAAGAAGTTTGAAGGAGCCCAGGATAAACTTCTGATTTTTACAATTCATTGTGAATAGTTCATAATGTGTTAGACAGCAGAGTTTCCCACAGATTACTCCCAGGTGACATTTGTTCTGATTCTGATGAAAGAAGGGGCAGCCATACATATCTCTCACTGAGAGCAATGATTTGTTACTGGACAATTACCAGAATTTCATGCAAAGATTTAGAATTGCATTTCATGACTCAGCTAGGAGAGCAATTGGAAACGGAGAGATTTGCAAGTTGAAACAAGACAACCAGAGCTTCATGCATATCTATAAAATTTTCAGTTCTTTGCAAGAGATGGTTGGGATGGTTTTGCTCTGATTGATAAAAATCTTACTGATAAACTGATAGATGAATTAGTGGGATAAGGCACGCCAAAGAATGCAGGAGAAACTGTTCCAACATTGTCTAATAGTAGAAAAATGATTGGAAGAGTTGAGAGTCCCTCCACCCTGTGACCTCCTCAGAGGTCCACCAGTTACCAGCAGCAACTTTAAGTGTTTTCTGTTTTTCATTTCCTCAAGCATGGATTCCACTGACAACTCTATGGACAGTTTAAACTTGTGTTCTGTAAACTAAAATATGGACCTCTGAGTAAAGAGGTAGTATACTTTCCTCTGCTACTTTAAAGTGAGTATACTTTGCTGAAGTATAGACCTCTGAGTCAACCACAAAGACCTGCACCTGTCAAAGTGTAGGCCATACAGCAAATAAATGCCCAAATTGTTTCAAAGCCATGTGTTCAGGGAAACGTTGCAGGCTTGACATCTAAGAATCTGGGGCAAGTTCAAACAATTAAAAAGAATTCAGACAGGCAGCAACAGGTGAGTACATTGTATTCATTTTACTCTTAGTTCCCAGCAGGTTCTGAAATACAGCTCTTATAGACTCAGGTTCCACTAACAATTTCATAGATGAGAACACAGTACAACAGTTTAAATTGCCCACAGAGTTGTTAGCAGAACCTATGCTTGTGGAAATGATGGATGGCAGTTACTTCAAGCTAGCCCTGTTTTGCAATGCACAACATCTTTGCAGCTGACAATAAATCAGCATACAGAAAACTTGCAGTTCTGTGTCACAGGTTCCGTACTTCTCCCCACTGTGCTGGCCATTGACTGGTTGCAAACCCATAATCCAGAGGTTCAGTGAGAACATGGAACTGGACCATCTTCAAAAGTCATGCAAAAGACAAAGTTGGATTTGAAAGGCATGAAGAATTCAATCAGAATAAAAGAGAGCTATGAATATTTAATTGCCTTTGAGATTAGGTTGATAAATTTGAGTACACACTGATGCCTTGTGGGTTGGTTAATTGTGATGCAGTCTTCTTTAGGGTTCATGATTAAAATATTTTCTAATATTTTAATAAATACTTTATGTAGTGGGGTAACAGGATGGCGTATTTTCTGTATCTGTATAAAACCTATGTTTAAAATACCATTGGCTCTACAAACACAAGCTTTTTGTGAAAAATGTGCATTTGACCTCTCTTGATTGGTTTATTTTGAATACAGGATCTCTACAGATGGAATAGAAATGCATCTCACAAAAGTATACATCTGCACTCTTATGTCAAATGCCGAATAATGTAAAGGATGGCCAGCATTTTATGGACTTTGCACATTTTGTAGAAAATTCATTTCTAATTTTGTAGATCACACAATATCTCTTATCATAACTCCTAAAGAAGGGACACTCAACTAGTCTACTCAAAAGCAAGCAGCATTTTAGGATTTGAAACTCCTTTTTTCTTCATAGTTTACACATTCTCACACATGTACATAAAGGACAGACTTTTCGTTACTTTATTCGTTTTGTCACTGCCCTTGCCCCCTGGTGTGGATATCCACATCCCAGAAATCCAGGTTAGACTAGCAAGTAAAAAAGAATCCAAGAAAAAAGCTGTCACAGTAAACAAAATTTAAACAAAATGATAAGTTTATGAGTTTACCAGAAGTGAAAATCAACTCAAAGGAGACTTTACTTTTTACTCTAATGTTCTGCAGTTGAACGGAGTTGGTTTCAGTATTCAAGTTTGAAAACCCTTCAGTTCTAGGCTCTCATTTGGTGGAATAATGTCTGATCACTAACTCTCTGTTAGCCTTACCTGTATCTTTGTTTGTTTGTTTGTTTGTATTCAAAGTAGTGATAGAAAACAGAGACAGGCTGGTAAAATTTGAGAAATCACGTTCTCCATATTTGCAAACCCTTCCAGTAAAGTAGACTCCAGAAGTGAAAGAGTAATTTACAGTCCTAATTATGCATCTTCTAAATAGTTAGAGAGCAATCACTACTAACAGGGGAAGAGTTCTGGCTCAAAAACATATCCTTCAGGTCCTGAAAGAGATGGTGAGTCAGAGGGGACATCCTTGCTAACAGAATCCCACTCACCTTCACATTAGTTTACTCCCAAGTAGAAATAGAACATTCTAAAAAGAATTAAATGGAGAACTCATATTACTATTGTGATATAATCCCGACAAGATTATTTGCATGGTGCTTTTCTCCCTCGACTGTATAGTTGAATATTCAGTAAGTTTTAGTTTGCTTTTCGGTATAATAGAGAAGGAAAGGAGCTGTTCTTGGTACTGAAAGCATGCCCAACTTGTTGATAAAGCAAACTAACTCACTGGTAAGACACCCAACTATCAAATGCAAACGTTAGTGGGCTATGCTATCTTCATATGTAAAAATAATAAATGTCTATCTTAATCCAAAATCTATAAAATCTAATCTTGACCTTAAGCTCATTAATTACTAGCCTTGTAGAGGCAGTTCTTGGCAGTGATGGGTGTTTTTTCTTTGTTTATTATTTAAAGCTCTTCGCACATTTCTGCTGGAAAAGTAGTTCTGCTTCTTTCTTCCTTCTTAAAATGTAACAGACAAGTCAGGAGGTAATATCCCCTTTCTACATCTACAAGCCTGGATTTGACTAGAAGATAAAGGAAGATGAGAATAAATCAGATGTAACAAGAACTTTATCTTTTTGCTGTATCTACCTTACAAAAATGAACTCCAAGCTGAGTCCATGGGATTATGATGGTCAGGAAATAATACACACCTGGTGGAGTTATCATTGCATGCTTCCATCTGCTTCCATCCTCTTGTTATTTTTATGATCTCCTCTTCAACAGCCAGTAAAAAGGATCAGTCCTGAGTTCACATCCTCAGTTGGGTTTTGAAAATATTTAATTCTTGATAGACCATGAAAACAGGTGGAAATTAAGGAGGTTTGTTCGGCAGATATGGTACTGCTGGCATTTTTTATTATCATGCAGTTTCTTTGTATAGGTAATCCTTGGCTTACAATCATAATTGGGATCAGAAATTCTATTTCTAAGCAAGGTGACTGTTGAGTCATGCCCAATTTTAGCCACAGTTGTTAAGTGAATCACTGCAGTTATTAAGTGAATCATGCTGTCATTAAGTGGCTTCCCCTGTTGACTTTTCTTGTCAGAAACCACCTGGGAAGATCATAAATGGTGATCACATGACCCTGGGGCACATTATAAATACATGTCAAATAAATTTTGAGATTTGCTTTCATTGCCACCAAAGATCAAAGTTAATATGTATATCCAGCACTTCATAAAGTAAAAATACATTATATGTGAGATTCTTATAGGGATTAAATGCCAGTGACTTAGGTTCTTAATGTATAATCTGTGAACTGAAGCAGTGAGAATTCTTTAGATTTTCAGAAAGCTCACATCATACAACTGCTAGTCTAAATCTGATTCTTACATGTGTTACAAGCTATTTTGAACAAGTACAACTATTTTTATAATGAAGTTTGGATTCCACATAACATTTAATCATTGTTTTCTCAAAACTGAATTGTGAGTGATTAGCAAGTTCTATCATCCTCTTTGTTATGTACATAAAAATCTGATATACTTCAGATTTCTTACAAATGTCATTACTACCAATGAGTTACATCACTTCTAAAAATTGTGAGGGTGAGAAAAAAAAACATAAATGTTCCCCCTTAATTGCACATTGGTCAGACTCTGTCTCAAGTATTATGTGTAGTTCTGTACGCTCCTCTTTTAGAAGGATTGGGTAAATCTGAATGGATACAGAAAGAAGTAATAAGGATGATTGGAGAACTAGAAACTTAGTCTAATGAAGAGAGGTTGAAGGAACTGGTATTGTGGAACATTGAGGGGATAAGACTGTTTAAATATCTGAAAGGATGTCACAGAGAAGGCAGCCAAAATAGTTTACTTTCACACTAGAGTGCAGAATGCAGATTAGATTTAAGCTATATGAAGATGGTTTCCAGCTGAATGTTAGGAAGAATTTCATAACAGTAAAAAAAATAAATAAATCAGAATTTATCTAGAATGCTAATAGGCTCCTCTTTACTGGTATGTAGAAATAAGGGCTGAATAGTCAACTATTATGGATGTTTCAATTTGAATTTCTGCATAGAACAGGATATTAATTCGGCCAACCACTATGATTCTGTAGTAACCTTGGTACCCTACTCTGTGGCTAATCTGCTTTACCCATTTATCTGCTTTAAGTAACTCAATTTCTGGTTAATATAGAGTTATGTTCTCTGGGTTAGAACCTACCCAGAATTATATATGTGGGATCTTCAAGAAATTGAGCACATTTTGGAATTATCAGTTTCATTTAAGGAACTAAAAACCCATATGCACTTAAGGCGAGTTACCTTAAGATTCAAAAATATTATTATCAGTCTGCTGAGACTGTTTGGAACAGTAAGAAAGAAACCACAGTATTTGACAAACCAGTTTTGGCTAAAGTATGAGTAATCATGATTGGATTGGAAGAAAGAAAGGAAAGGAAAGGAAAGAAAAAAGTGATACGAAATATGAATATGAAATACTTGTCAGCATTCTAATACTTACAGATAATCAGATCAGATCTTTGAATCTAACATATATCTACATATTCCTAGAATTTTTATAGAATGAAGAACAAACGGGTTTTTTTCTGTAGAAGTTTTAAAACATTAAAAGCCACATCTTGTGTAATGGTAAAACAAAGCACAACAACAACAACAACAACGCCTTACTCGGAACTGCTTTTATACTCAGACATTACCTTAACAGCTCTTACATCCTTGGTTAGGACTTGAACTGTTAGGTTTTTCCCAATCCCAGACTGTGAATCGAATTGAAGATTAAATATTAAGGTATTTATTATTTAAATTTATTAATAATAATCCGGTTGCACCATCCTTAACTGGCTACACAAGACCAAGCCTTAAGAACAAATACATATAAAACCAGAATTCAGAAGACAGCAAGAGACACAAATGCGGAATGCAAAGAAACTGAACAAACAGTGGCCCGCTTAGGGAGCAAGAAATTCATACACACCGACTACAGACAATGACATAACAATGTAGCAACAATGGTGCATTGGAATATAATATCTGCAAGAATTGATGGGGGCCACAAACCAGAGGAAGTAATAGAAAATGAAGTAGCTAAAGTGTTCTGGCACTTTAGAATTCAAACAGACAAGCATCTGCCACATAATACCTCAGACTTAGCAAAAAAAAAAAAGTTTTGATTGTGGATGTGGTAGTATCTGGAAGCAGTAGAGTAGAAGAGAAAGAACTGGAGAAAATCACAGAAATACAAAGATCTGCAAATAAAAGTAGAGCAATTGTGGCAAAAGAAAGCAATGATGTACCAATAGTAATAGGCACCTTGAGTGCAGTCCCAAAACATCTGGAGCACCACTCAAATACCATTGACATTGACAAAATCCCCATCAGCCAATTGCAAAAGGCAGCTTTGCTTGGAACAGCTTACATCCTGTGATGATATTTTTAATTGTATTAAACAACAATATCTGCCTATCCCAGGGAAGGATTCATTAGGTGGACAAAACTGATAAATCCAGTCTAAACCCCTGCCTGGCTGTAGGACCAACTGTAATATTTAAACACTACCCTATGTATATTTGTAGAAAAATAGCAACCTGTAATTCTTGGCAGCAGTCCAAAACATCAGGCACATTCATATTATAGGCTAGAATAATAATGATTTATACCTAGGCAAAAGTGTTATTAAAGCAGGTCATAATCTTATAAATGTCTTTCTAAATGAATTTAAATGTCCTTGTTCCAGATACCCAAAAGTCCAACTTTAGTACAACATACTGAAACAAAAGCCAGGAAGAATTCTGAATACAGCAGAGCAAAATATTCGTATTTGAATTTTGAGGATGAAAATAGTGGAACTTTTAAGGGGAGGATATTTCCCCTTAATATTTCCAGAAACTTCATCTTTTCTTAAGCCTGACTATTGTCGTCTGCCCGTTTCTAATATCTAATCTGGATTGAACTCACTTGAAGCCTGTCACCTTTTGCATATACAGTAAGTGTGTTAAGAGTGATGCTGAAAACTACTTTACACTAATGTTGACCTTTTGCCTTCTCTTAGCCTCTCCTTGCCATTAGAGAATAATTTATCCCTCTCTTCTTTATGGCTGCCTTTTTAGCAACCTGTTATTAAATCTCTCCCCAAGTGTCTTTCCTAGAGACTAAATATATCTAAATGCTTAGTTGTTATTGGGTTTTAAATTCTAATTGCATTACTTTCTCCCTATTCTGAGAATAGTAAGGGCAAACCAAATGCAATTCCTTTGACAAAGTGATAAGCTTCTTAGCTGCATTCTAGATTTGCTTCTTGTACTCTTCACCTATTCCCAAAGCGTTAATAGATCTGAACTATATTGTCCTAGAAGTTGAATTAATACATGTTTTCCTCCTTTGAACTCCTTCACTAGATAGGTTTGGAGTTGAAAGGTGATATATGTATCAGAATTGGACGATGATCTATCAATTGAGCAAGACAGCAGGAAGGTGAATTCAGACAGCAGCTAACAATAAACACTTTCCAAAAAAAAGTCAAAACCAATAATAGGAGACTAGAAATTGCAATAATAAAAGAGGAAACAAAAGATAACTAATAATGTAGTCACTCGCATATGACATACGCTCTTCAGATAATATCTTTTTTTTTTAAAGTAAGAGTTCTATCTCAGGTCCAAGACTAGGAATAAATCATAGATTAAAATAGGTAGTCCAGTTTTGGATAAAAAAGTGACTTAAGATAATGTAAACTAAGACAAACACTGTCCAAATCAGTGTCTTCAGACTCTAGGAAGTGCCAATACTTGTACTCTCAACTTCAGTTGTCTCCCCATCTTCATGTACTCTCACAAAATATGAGAATATTGATTTAGATAGTTGAGTAGAAAAGTGATATATGTGCTTTAGACCAGTGGTCCCCAACCTTTGTGGCTTGGCAGCCCGGCTGGGGGAGGAGAGGGGAACTGGGCCACGTGAATGGTGGGCTGGTGCACATGCATGCATCTCAACCTGCGCAAGCAGTGGGCGGTCACACACATGCATGAGTATCTGCCAGCCTGATGCTCATGAAGTTGAGCTGCGCGTTCATGCGTGCTCTGGCCCACCAATCATGCAGCCCAATTCTGAATAGGCCACAGCCCAGTAGTGGGCTGTGACTTGAGGGTTGGGAACCCCTGCTTTACACTATCATTGTGCTTAGGCAAAATATTGCAACAGTTGACCAGAATGTTCTCAGAAAATTGTCCTAAGAAAAATGGATTATATTTTTAATCGTCTTCTCCAAAGGAATCTCACCGTATGTAATTGTCTTTAATCATTTCCAACCATTTCTTTTTTAAAAAATAGCAAATTCCATCCCCCCCCCTTCTTGATGATGCAGTCTGTGGTCCACCTTCAAATATAATTGTTTGCATGGTTAGCAAACACATTTGTTTTACTTCTTTATTACTCTGTAAATCACTCTAAATCTCTTTGAATCTAAGAGACATTAGGTCAAGACAGCAGCAACTTTGTGTCCCATCCTAAACATCTTGAAAAGGCTATCCGTGAGCACTGTTGTTGTTCCCCCCAAATTTTGAGAATATCATAGGTCAAATTATTAGAACAATAAGGGAAATCTGACATTGAACCGTATGGTTTTGAAGGTAAAAAGCTCATCCCAAAAAAATATCCATAAACTAGGGGGCATGGGGACATCAAATGCTATACTTGATCACTATAAATTATTAACAAACACAGGGATGACATAGCCCTTGGCAATGATCATATGATATGAGCAGATCCCTATATAATATTTGCTTCCTTGTTCAGATAAGCTGTTCAATCACACTCACGTCCTTTCCTTGGTCAAGGACTTCACTATTCTGTTCTGGCTTCAGAGGAGGATCTCATGTATTAAACATTATGTCTGATCAATACAAAAAGTGACCTGATATTTATGAAAAATACATAGTTTTATACAAAAGTTAACCGATTTGAGATAAAGTTGTAGAAAGTTTCATGGAACAACAAACCTTGAAGAGGTTGAGGCACAAACTCAACCATTTGAAATATTTTTTTCCCAGGTATGCCGGGCTGTCAAATGATCAGTCTGGCTACAGACTTAAATGCACCTTGAAAACAAGTCCCATGGAAATCCTTCTGAACCGTGTCCATTAGTTTGCACTGCCCATTTGATAGAGCTATCTTTGAAAATAATGTTTCTTTTCCTTATTGTTATTCTATTATGAAATAGTAAATAAGGTAGTATTCAAAATGCATTTTTAAAACCCAGCAAGCAACTCCAGGCGGTGAAACATTTTCTCCTCCATCATAAAGTCAACATCAAGAGGGCACCCCAAGAAGTTTTTTAACAAAACGGGTGGCCCTTCACAGTTGTTTACCGTTCTGAAGATTAAAACAATGCTTTGAACTGAATTTAGAAAACAACCTGCAACTAGCACAAGTTGTTCAGTAATGTCTCGACAACACACACTACTCAGCAGCTCTCATTTTCTTCATTATCACAAACTCTTCTGTTTGCACTTCATTCCGCTTTCTTTTAACACAGTTCACTTTATTTGTGTTGGGCTGGGCTGGACTTGTTTTGTGGTTTATGCATCAGGCAAATGTGGGGGGAAAACCCCCTTTTGATTTGTTTCTTCAGTTATCTCTTTCTTCTCTCAACTGGTTGCCCAACTATCCTTGAGCAGCTTTTTTGAAGCTGTGCAAATAAATGTAGGACAGCACATTTTGTTTTATTTTCCTGTGTGGGAAAGAGGAAGGCTTCCTGCCAAGTAAGTTGCCTTAAAGGCAAAGTTCAAAATATTCATTTACTATAAAGGAAGAAAACAATAATAATTTGGCTTTGTGACATAACGGCAAAGCAATGTTTTGGTCATTCCCTGTCATTCCTTTGCTGACACAACAAATATATACTGTATTTCCTGGGCATCTTTCAAAAATTAAGAAAGACATAGCAATAGCACTTAGACTTGTATACCACTACATAGTGCTTTACAGCCCTCTCTAAGCATTTTACAGGATCAGCATATTGTCCCCAAGAATCTGGGTCCTCCTTTTACCGGCCTCAGAAGGATGGAAGGCGATGGACAGAAATGATATTGAGATGATATGTCCTGTCATATCTCTGCTGATCCTGATCCCGAATCTTGGCCTCACTGCCTTTGTCTGTCAATGCTGTAACATCGGATGTTTTGCATTGGCAACAGATGGAAAAATAGCCATCTTTTCCCTTTTGTTTTTAGAGTTAGTTGATGCTGGGGGGGGGAATGTGAATGAGAGTCTAGCTAGACATAACAACACTAAACTTAGCGTGAGAATCAAGGTTATTGAGCCCAGAGCTGATAAAGAATTGGCAGGCTGGAGAACTGGAGAGGAAGACCGGGCTTCAAGCTAATTGGGGAATGTGATTTATGACAGTTAATTGGAGGAGGGAATTGTGCTTTGATACTATGTGCCCAGGGAGGGGGGAATTCAGTTTTTGGCTTCGTTTATGTAGTGCCGATATTATGCTACTCGAATAAAAGATTCTTTAAGGTAAACAATGCCTCGAAGTTCTTTTGAAGAGTTTCATCTGTCGGAACCGTGACATTGTCCTTATTGCCCACCACTTTCGAATGTCTCTATGGATAATGTTTTGCTGTGGAAGTACCATTGTCGCTAGATGAGCAGGGACCTTGGCAAATCAGGATTCCTACTTCCAAAGCAACTTTTGAACAAAGGTGGAAGCTCCAGTCAGCCTTCTCCCACAAACCTTTCCAAATCAGGAGCTGAGTCAATGAAAAATGGGTGGAGCTTATTTTTAGACCTACATCATTTAGCTCTCTACTTTTAGTGGCACATAAACAACCTAACTGCCTGGGCAGGCCGTTTGGAGGTTCTCTGAGGCAAGTATGGGTGTTCTGGGATGCAAGTATTTCTAAATCTGAAACATAAACCTGAATCCTTGAATGACAGGACATGTTTCCTCCTCTTAGCTTTGTTAGGGCAATAAAGGATAAGGTGCCTATAATATACCTTCAGGCATGCTAAAGTTCTTCAGAGATGGAAAGAAATTCCAACCAGTCTGAGGAACAGGAGACATAAAGGTGGATGGGGATGATTACCTCATCACAGAATAAGGAATAAGGAAGCTCTTCATAGTTCCATTCCCATGAATAAACATGGCTTGGAGGTGTGCTGAAAAAATATGGACCAACTAATATAGTGGAAGTTTCAAGATCGGGCAGTCCTATCTCTCCTTAGCTGAAGAAAAGAGAAAACAATCATGTTTACCCAGCCTGGTGACCTAAAGTATAATGGATATCCATGTTTTGCTAGATGAAACAAATTATGTTACCAGCACAAAACAGCCTGGAAGACAGAAACAAAGCAAGGCTTATCTTAATCAGCTAAGTCTGTCTAGATGAACCTGGTACACGTGCACCATTTCAAGGTTTTGATGCTGAACTGCAAGCATTGTAATGGTATGCTGACCTTTCACAATAGCATTTCTATCTCTTGGGAATGAATTGATTTTTCTCTGGCTGCTGCGTAGCAATGCAAGCTGACCTTAGGTTACAGAGTGGAAAGTGCCAAAAGCAAAGGAGAAAAGGATTTCATCAGCTTTTAAGGAATTAAAATGGATTGTTGTTGGATGCTGAAGGCTTTTGTAATGTTTTCTGAAAATAGCTAATTCTTCTTCTTGGGTACTGTGATGGTGATATCATATTTACTAAGCAAACATTGCTAAGTCAGATTATTTGATGGGAGCAGACCTATAAGAATAGGACAGAATTGACAGAAACAAAAAGTTAGCTTCAAATGATAGTTATTTGTTCAGAAGAGTCATCCTGGTTCATGAAATATATGGATAATGGAGGAGGATAGAATGTTTGCTGGAAACATTATTACGGAAAATATATGACAGATGCTTAAGCCTATATTGACTTTCTCAGAGAGGAATCAAAACCAGTAGTGTAAGTAGAGTAACAAGAGAAGATACTTTAGGTCAGGACAACCGAAGAGACTACGCAATAACTAATTACCTTGTCCTGATGGCAAAAACACTGCAATCCCCAAATACAGGAAACAGATCATTTTCACTGTTGCAGCAAAGATAACGCAACTGACTCAGTGGGAGCTATTATTTTTTTCACACTGACACATTGCACGTTGGATGACTTTGTTTATGAAATAAATTAAACAAGCACCAGACTTCAGGGTTATTTTTTCATTCAGAATCCTTTTCTATAATCCTTTTCTATGCATTTGGGTCAATATAAAAGGGGAAAAATGACATTGCCATAGGTATATACTATAGACCACCCAACCAAACAGAGGAAATAGATGAACTTTTTGCTAGCCAGTTAACTAAGGTATATAGGAAGCACATCACAATAGTAATGGGGGACTTTAATTACCCTGACATCAACTGGGAGACAAACTCTGCACCAGGTGGAAGATCAAACAGATTCCTGACAAATCTAGCAGACAACTTTGTCTCCCAAAAAGTAGAGAAGGGAACTAGGGGATCAGCCATTTTGGACTTAATTCTCACTAACAGAGATGAAATTATAGAAGGTATTGAAGCCACAGGAACCTTGGTGGGGAGTGACCATGCAATATTGGAATTCAACATTATACAAGCACAAGCAATGTTGTTGTTACTTGTGAAGTCATGTCCAACCCATCGTGACCCATCGACAACATTCCTCCAAGCCTTCCTGTCCTCTACCATCTTCTGGAGTCCATTTAAGCTCACACCTACTGCTTCAGTGACTCCATCCAGCCACCTCATTCTCTGTCGTCCCCTTCTTCTATTGCCATCAATCTTTCCCAGCATTAGGCTCTCCTCCAGTGAGTCCTTCCTTCTCATTAGGTGGCCAAAGTATTTGAGTTTCATCTTTAGGATCTGGCCTTCTAAAGAGCAGTCAGGGTTGATCTCCTCTAGGACAGACCGGTTTGATCGCCTTGCAATCCAGGGGACTCGCAGGAGTCTTCTCCAGCACCACAGTTCAAAGGCCTCAATTCTTTGGCGCTCAGCCTTTCTTATGGTCCAACTTTCACAGCCATACATTGCAACTGGGAAAACCATGGTCTTGACTATGCATACTTTTGTTGGCAGGGTGATGTCTCTGCTTTTTAGTATGCTGTCTAGATTTGCCATAGCTTTCCTCCCCAGGAGCAAGTGTCTTTTAATTTCTTGTTTGAGCTTTACTTTAAAGTACTATTCACTTGTTTCTTAATCATTCTGTCAACATACCCCAGGCAGTTGGAGAATTACACGTAACTGAGGTGTTTCATGTTTCCAGACTGAATGTCACATGACTTGATGCATTGAGTTGAAAGCCTACTTGACAACATTTGTACACAAGAAAAGTTGTAAGAATTTGTGTTCTAGCATCTTCCAAACCACAAAGCTAAATCTAAATTATTCAGACTGAGTTCAGAACCATTAGTTTGCTGTAATTTACATCCCAGTGTATTGTTAATGCAAAGCGAATTTGTGTGGGCTAAATATGATCCAAAAGGGTGGGTTGTATTGCACTAATGTCAACTGAGGGGCTATCCTTTACATTTTTTTTTAAGGGAAGGGAAGAATTTCCTCTGCTTCCCCTCAGATAAACTCTACTTAATGTTCCTTTGTGCTGGATTAAGATCACTTGGTACCTCCAGAGCCCCCAAAGTGCTTGCAACAACATAATATTTCAGCAAAGCGTTTTCAAAAATCTTCAGGGCATGAGAGTAATATAATGCCTCTTTGTTCACAATCTGCTCATGCATTACAAGAGATTAGTATATATTAGCCCTGGATAGGCCAGAAGGGGAAAGACTCGGGTGAATGTATTTAATAATTGATCATGGAAATAGACTCTAATGAAATTTCCATCATCCAGAAACATGAACTCTATATTTATCAACCTTTATCTATCTGCTCAATGTATGACTTCAGCGGCTTTGGTGAATTCCATGTTGAGGCAAAAGAGCAGAAGCCATCAAGGCTTAGAGCAGTAGAAATTCGGAGGGGTGTTTTTCCTTTTGTGAATGAAGAGCATGAAAAGGAAGATTAGAAACTCTCAAATAGTCTCCTTACAAGGGAAAAGCAAACATAACAGACAATCCCATGTTTATTTGTTCTTCTATCTGTTACCTTCACAAACAGAGAGATAGTATAGTAAGGATGTCAGCTAGAACCAGTGGCTGGAGATAACCCAACTTGAAGTCTATAAAGCTTGCTGCATGTCTTTGGGGCAGTCAGTATCTATTAGTCAAACCTTGCTGTGAGGAAACCATAAAGAAAGTAGGGGTACGTATGAAACAAGATTGTTCCTAGAGAAAAATAGGATAAATGTTTAACAAATAATAAAATGATACTTCACAAGCCCGATGGGAGCCAGACCCTTCATCAACTTACTGCCTGTATTTCTTTCTGTTTTCCTCCTAATTTGGTTTAGTGCCAATACTAAAGTCAAGCTGGGATAAAAAGGAATTGAATGATGGACTGCAGAAGTTAAGGAGATGACACCTTTCAATCTCTTTTGATATCAAAGTAATACATATGCACTTACGCACTTTATACATGAAAGAAACAAATAGCTGACATAATACAACATCAATTGAGGTGGAAAAGATGCCCAATTTCCCTACAACGATTCGTAAAATTAAAACAGTAGCTTGAAGGACAAACTCTTTCTTGTCTGGGCCAGGAGACAAGCAATCTTAAAGAAGCAGTCAAAGAAATGAATTTAGAAGATGTTTACTGAAAAGTCAAAAAAAAAAGATGCAATATGTTTTTTTGCCATAGCTTTCATTATATTTTACAATAGGTTATCATCATTCATTCTGTTTTAATTATACATTTTTTAAAATAATTTAATTTTACAATGGATATGTGTGTTGCAATTCTTTTTTGACTGCTTAGTTAGATTCTTACATGCTTTTTTATGTTTTTGAAATTTGTAAAATTGGAGGGACGGAGGAAGGAAGAAAAGTAAGGAAGGAAGGAAGGAAGGAAGGAAGGAAGCTACATAGTATTTGAAGGAAGGAACTGTACGCAGTATTATATTTTTGACAAGAAACTGAACTAAGAAAGAAAAATATTTGAGTTTGAAGTACACATTACTGCCTTAACCTGAGATAATCAACATATCCTAATGACCACTGGCATTACTGAAGTTGGATACATACATTTAAATAAATTAATGTCTGAAGCAGAAAATTCAAAAGTTTCAAGCAAGGCAGGCAAGATGTAGAATCTAAATGGTGTTCTAAATCACAGGTGATAATTTTGTGCCTTCATTTCCATGTGAACAGCTTTTATTCTATACAACAGTATAATTAAAACCACTGAATATATACAAAAATAGGACAGTTTTCCCAACCTTGCCTACTGCAAAAGTGAAGACAGCTTATGTGTATGTGTGTACAAGTGCAGGTGTGTGTGTGAACACTGTTCCTGATGGTAATTCGTCATTGAGATGGATTATTTTGAATAGTTGATTAACCATTTTTAAATATTGTCACCAACTTTTAATTGTAAGATTAAGTCATCTTGTTAACCACCTTGGATTCAAATAACAGAAGAAAAGAGAGTCTGGGAAAGCTTGATTTCATGCTGATTAAGAAAAGTAACCAGGAATGAGCGAGCAGATACAGAATAACAAAGAAATCTGCCATCAGTGTTTCCTTGACATTGTAATTGATAGCATTGTGTCACAGCTATAAATAACTATTATAACATTTTTCAAGGAAAAATTCCATCTTTAGGAAGTTACAGTTAATTCTTATCAACATGACAGAGGAATAATTTATTTAACACATTTCATCGCAGAAAAAAAAGTAGGAAAGGCTATTGATAGTATTTTTTGTGAAACCTCTTTAATCTTTTGTTTCCTCCATCTTGATGAAAAGATTTTTTTAAAAAATGTTTGTTTCAGTATAAAACATTTTAATCTCCATTTCAGTCAGTTTTACATAATTTATGAAACATGACTTTGATCTTCAATTAAGAAATGATGAATTTTGACAAAAGAAGGGAAAGCAATGAGTATAACCATCAAACCCTAGGAGTGATTGACTTGGCATTTCTTTAGGTGATTTTAATCCCATTGTCTTTCTTGGCATCCTATTTTTGTGCTATTGTGATAGAAGCAAAATCTGATTGCCTCGCACTCGTTTTGGAAGTGCTGAGGCACCTCCAGGTTGAAAAGATGAGCTGGTGACATCACCATTGCCTGGCGGATGCCAAGTTGGGGGCTTCTTTCATGTCCCCGGCAGGAGCTGGAGTGAAGGACAGGAGCTCAGGCCGCGCTATGGCGGCACTGGGTCTCAAACGCAGGCTTGCTAATCTTCAACCCAGTGTCCTAACCATGCAAGCCTCCATGCTCCTAGCAAAATCTGATAAATGGGACACTTTTTATTATTATTATTATTTATTCAATTTATATCCCGCCCTTCTCCTTGTGGACTCAGGGCGGCTGACAATCAATTAAAAATACATAAATAACAGTTACAGAGTTAAAATTAATTAAGAAGAAATATTTAAATATTGTCTAATTAAAATATGATTAAAACCCCTCTAAAAATTGCCCTAGGCCAGTCCCGCTTGTTGGAATAGCCATGTCTTAAGGGTGCGGCGGAAGGAAGGGAGATCAGGGATCACCCTGATCTCTGGGGGCAGCTCATTCCAGAGGGTGGGAGCTCCCACAGAGAAGGCCCTCCCCCTTGGGGTCACCAGCCGGCACTGTCTGGCCGACGGCACCCTGAGGAGACCCACCCTGTGGGAGCGTACAGGCCGATGGGAGGTAATCTGTGGCAGAAGGCGGTCTCGA
>NW_015387294.1:30477-43472 GCF_001527695.2 Protobothrops mucrosquamatus | reverse complement strand
TTTATTAAGGACAGTTTAGTCCTGCATTTTGCTACAAAAACAAGCTCAGAGGCAGCTAATACCTTAAATGCACTTAAACTCAATTAATTAAAAGAAGTTACAAAATACGGAAATCAGTAGCAAACGCAATAACCCTGCTTCTTTAAAAACCAAAAATAGAACCTAGAAACATAAAAGACAGGCAAGTGAAAGTTGTGGATCGATCAGTATAGCCATCTGGCCAGGCTCCAAATCCCCAGGCACATTGACACAACTATTAGAGCCTTTCTGAAGGCAAGCAAGGTTGGGGTCAATCTAGCCCCTGGGGGTGAGGGATCAGGATAATGTTCCAAAAAGCAGGCACTGCGGTAGAAAAAGGCTCTCCTCCTGTATCCCATCAGATGACATCCCTTAATAGACAAGACCCATAACATGTCTTTTCTGCAGACCTTATGGGACAGTAAATGTAACTAAAGAGAGGGGTCTAGGACAATTCTGTGCTGCCAACTTGGGATGGCCAGCTCGCCACCACCAAGCCGCCTCTATCAATTCATTACCACCAAGTTATTGCAGGACAACTCAACACAGCCAATTCACCATGGGCAGCCAAAGGGAGAGCTGGGAGGGCGAGTGAGTGGGTGGGCAGAGCACAGAGCAGTGGTTGCAGCTGGGGGTTTCCCACCAGAGGGAGAGCTGGGTGAGCAAGCAAGTGGGCAGAATAGCGGTGGCCAGGGGCTTCTCATATACACATACCCCACCACCACTGCCACTACACCTAGCTCCGGGCTGTTCAGAATTTGTGCTGTTAACTGACCCATGCCCTCAAATAACTGGTCCATGCCATGTAGGACTTTATAGGTTTATGGATACCTTGAATTGAACTCAGAAGCAAACCCAACCTTTGCAATTTGGTCTAGGAATGGGTATAGCTAGTGTCCAACATCAATCTGTGCAAAGGCCTCTTGTCTACAGTTGCCACCTACTCTTGGAGCAAGAGATATGAGTTCAGAAGTACCCCTAGATCGAGCAAAGGGTCAGTCTAAGGGAGTCCAGCCTATCCAGTTCCAAAGAAAAAGGCACCTTATCCAGAGGTCCAGAACTCAAAGCCACTCAGTCTTGCTAGGTTTGAGATAAAGCCAGCTGTTCTCCATCCAAAGCTCATAGACTTATGGGAACCATAAGTCAATCACCAAACTTTAAGGAGGTCATCTATTCCCATTAAAACATCATGAAAAGGAGATGGGTGAATTTTCTGCCTCTTCTTTTTGGTTTTTTTTTTTGAGTGTCACAAGGGGAAATGGCAGCAAGAGGCATTGCCAAGGCACCCTCAGACCAGCCACCTTACCATTCCCATATAGTTTAAAATTGGATAGCCAAAATTTCCTTTCTGTCAGAATTGGTTGAAGAATCTAGGAGACTTGGGGAATGGGGGCTGCTAAGGCTACATGTGCATATAAGCCATAGCCATTCACTCAAGGAGCATAAAGTTGCAGCTCTAGCCCTCAAAGAAAGAGGGCAAGAAATGCTACTGTTGTTGCCCGGCTGTTTCCACGCAGTCACCCAGAATGGGGAAAAATCTTGGGGTTTACATATTTTTCATCCCATTTAAAATCTGTAAGATTTTAAAATGAATGCATGTGTGTATATGCCTTGTGTTTGTTAAAGAAAGGGCCAGATTTCACCTCCCCACAAAGAGAAGGAAAAATAAAGACAGTTGATAGGTAGAGGCATTATCCATCATGGGCAGCATGGTGATAGATTCTCCCTCTCCCATTCCAGTAGGTTTAAGAAAATAAGAAGAGCTCTTCTCAACTTCAGGCTAAGAGACCATTTAGTCCCTTAGTGCTGTCAGGAAGCCCACAAGTATGGAGAAATAGCAATGGCAAAAGCAATAGTCTTATATACCACTCCCTAGTGCATTACAGCATTCTCTAAGCAGTTTACAGAATCAACATATTGTCCCCAACAATCTGGGTCCTTATTTTACTGACCTCGGAAGGATGGATGGCTGAGTCAGCCTGGAGCTCTGTCAGGATCGAATTCCAGGCTATGGGCAGAGTTAGCCTGCAATACTGCACTCTAAACACTGTGCCACTACGTGGTGATATAATAGCCACTTCTCACTGTAATTCTCAGCACTGACACTGATAATCTGCTTCCTGTGCTTCAAGGGTTGTCTCACAACTATCAAGCCTAACAGCTACCCATCACTCCATCCCCATCACTTCTTCCGCTAATGGTAAAATCCCTAGCTTTATTCACAGTTTTTCCCACCATCCTCCTCCTCTCTCTGCTTCTGCCATTTTGCCACTACCTTGGAAGCTTTCATTCCTTCTCCAGTCTTTCAAAGGAGAAAAGGTCAAGTCTAACACCATCACTCATATTAATTTTGAGGCCAGACCAGTAGGCGATTGCTTTTGAAACAGTTAACTGTGTAACTTTTCCTTTCACCCTTCTTGGTATCTGCACAAATGCCTTTTTGCCACCAAGGTAAATGTTTGACAAATGAGTGCTTAGGATAAGAGCACATTTATTTACAGGCAGGAAACAGTGTAAGAGTTTTTGAATCCGCTATTTGCTATTCGTTTGTGCTAGTCCTTATTTGCTGTTCATCCCTTCTTATATGCAGAAGTATATTAATCTGATAAATGAATGAATGTGACAACCAAGAGCTTTGACAAATAATGAATGGTAAAGAGCAAAAGGGAGCTACTTAAAGGGAGCCTTTCAGCTGAAAACAGTTATTTTGCTGTTCTTGTTTTTAACTCTTCCATACCAAGTTTCAGAACAAAGATTTTGTGCCAGGATAGTACTGCTCAAAATCAATGTTATGTTGAATCAACCAAGCAGGATTTAATGCCGATTGAGTAAGATTGGCATTAGACTAAGACTGTTAACAGGTATAAGTAGCAGATTTTTTTTAAAAAAAGCTAAAATAAAAATACCGTGATACCTCGGTACCCATAATTAATTGGTTGCAGGAGGCAGAATGAGTACCAAAAATGATTAGTACCCCAAAAAAAAATTCCTATAAGAAATAATGTATTAGTCATGAAGAAACCAACATCGACAAGTTCCAGCTTGCGCCTCGAATACCAAATGATGAGTAGCTGGACAAAATATTCATGTCAAAATACATGGAGTAGTAAATTCGACGAGTTTCAAAGCAGTTGAGTATCGAGGTACCACTGTAACACTGAATAAAGACCATTTCAACTGAGTAACACACATGCTGTATATCCCATATATTAGCGATAGGAAAAATATTGCTGGATTAAAGGTCAAGAAGAAAAACCAAAGAAAAGAAAAAAAATTAAAGACGCCTATAGTAAACGTAGAGGAAGAGGAACAAGAGGATAAAACTCCAGGTGCTATGGAAAAATATTTTATCATATAATCCATTACATTTCTGAATACGTATCTTCCCCAAGGTCTCTTGTTTCTTAAACATTACTCTTACAACACATAGAAAGTGATGCCAAATTTGCAAGAGTTTTGAAGAACAAAGAGGTTTTGAGGAAGGATTTCTATTAAATGTATTCTAATAAAATACGTTCCTTTTACCGTAGTACCTGGAGTTTTCCTTCTTTTTTTGCAAACTGTAATGTTCAGCAACCTTCCCAACATGACTAGGAACAGAATTCAACAGCATCCGGAATGTTATCAGTTACTCACCCTTGATATATGCACTTACTCTGGGAATAAATTTTCTTCACTCAGTTGTGCTTCTGATTGTGTGGTTTTGACAAGTATTCACCTGTTCTTTCTTTAAAAAACCAACACTAGGACTATAAATATACTTATTCGCACTTTCTTCTTGAAATCTGAATTGGTATGGATGCTGCAAGCTTTATCATTAAAATTGATAAATCTATATAAATAAAAATGTAAATGTTCGTTTGTTCAAAATCTTAAATCTCCGAAAGTTCTTCACCGATTGCTTTGAAATTTTGAGACAACGTTGCATTCGAATACGCACGTGTTTTTATATACCTACTATTATATAGATGTCACACCTGTGACAGGTAAAAACATGCTTTTTTTAAAAAAACAGCGCCATCTGTTGGGCATAAAAGCAACACACTTCTTTTCCATTTAACCAGACTGAGCCACAGCAACGCGTGGTCGGGTAAAGCTAGTAACAAATAAAAAGCATGCATTTGTTAAGCTATTAACTTGGTTACGTTGTCTTTACATCCTTTCCTCTAGAAGTTGGCCCATTCTCACACAATCGCATCCCCTTTTCAAGATAGTTATATTTAAAAGGACTACAACCTCAACCATTTTAGCCTTTCCTTACCCCCAGACTGTGCAAATGTTATGGGTCAGTAATTCACCTTATTAAATGCTTGCTTATGAAAACATGTGTGTGGTTAAAACAGCAGAAGAGATTTCTTGGTGGAGTCTGTCAATACCAGGGTTCAGTTCTGGGTTCAAGTCTTTCAGTAGAACTGAATTTTGAAATGTGGGCTTGTATGCTTACTTGTAGGACTTGTTCAGAGATATGTAATTCCTCTGTGATAAACTATGTTTATAGAGAATAAATTAAATTCAGAATAAAAATTCTTAGCCACTTTCTCAGTGTGGCAAAGAGCACCACCAGGTAGCTTTTTTAAGATGCTGCTGGGGGCAAATGGTTTTGAACTAGTAGGAAGAAATGACTATACAGGTAGGTAGGATGGAGAATATATATTCTCTGCCATTCTTGCCCTGGTAGCATAATAACTGACTTGGTTTGGGAAAATTTGTTCTCCCAGCCAGTCTGCCGGGGATAGGAGTGGGAAAGTTCTAGCAAAGTTGGCTTCTTACTTAGCCTATTGCAAAGGGCTGAAACCTGCTGTGGTACTGAATTATACTTACATTTACATCTTTATTTAAATGTTGTTATTTGGCAGATGCCCTCCAAGTATCATGCAATAAAATAGTTGAGTAGAACAATAAAAGTTGTAGAATTCTGAGAAATGAAAACAGTATGATCAAGAACTAAATGCAAACTCATTCTGGACATAAAGAGTTGGGGAGGGAGCCTTCCAATGGAACAACTGCCCAAATTTGTATAATTGTTTCCCCAACTTTAAAAAAAGGCACTAAAAAACAGCCTCAGAAGAAAGACAACCCTCAACTCTGTTGCCATAGCTAAAAACTCTAATCATTGACTCAGCCGTCTATTGTCTAATTACTCTCCAGTTGATGGACATAACACTCATAATTATCACGCTTGGCAGGATTATGGGAAGTGCTGTCCATCAAATCTGAAAAGTGCTAAGTTATTTATTTATTTATTTATTTTATAAAAATTTTATTAAAAGTGCTAAGTTATTGAAGTCTTCAGACAAATGAAAAGCAAACCATTCTCCTACTGAATCTTGATTGGCTGATGAAATATGAAAGATAAGCTTACCTACAAAGATGTATCCACATCAGCTGCTTTCTCAGTAATCCACCCTACCTACTATGAATTTGCTGCTTAGAAACAAATGTGTGAATTGAGCATTGCAATTTAACTAGTGTGACAAGATATGAAAACACTGTCTTCATTATGCTACTCATATATGAAATGTTTTACTGCCATTGCGATAGCTATGCATGTAGGATTCAGCTCAAGAGTAAAAATCTCAAGATGCATCTGCAGGGTTATCATTGCTTGACTGTTTTAGGTGCAATTTCAAGAGCCCTTCTTTAAAGATTTTAATTCTGAGTTCTGTAATCACATTTTCAGCCTGAATCATGTGGGACTTCTTTTAAAAACCAAGCTGCATTTTATAACATTACAACATTGATTAACCAACCATTAAGTGCTTTTTAATTCTAAGCAGCCATGGAACCCCAGGCAAAGCCGTTACATGATTCTTCTTAGGAGTCAGCTGCAATTTTATATTGAAGTTGCTTGAAAGCATTTGAGAACCTTCGTAAATTATTCACTGAAAAAAAGGGAACTGCCAAAGCCAGCTTGGCCATTAGGGCAAATCCCAGCAAGTCTTCAACTCATCAATTGAATCCCCAGAGTTATCTATATTTAATGGCAGTGTAAAATCCTCTCTCTGAAGGTTCAGGGCATCAAACATAGCAAGAACAGTGATCTCATACTTAACAATAGGATGCTTCATGCAATGAATGAAAAGAAAGAATACTTCATCTGAAGGACTTGTAGCAGCATATAATAGTATCCCCCCCCCAGAGCATGTATAATTTTCATTGATTAAGTGGCATCAATTAGTGTTGACTCTTAATAGTTTAATAGACTCATAACTAGACCTCCTTTAGGATATGTCCCCAACCTTAACCTTTCAGGTTTCCAGTGGTACATCCCTCACTGCCGTTACCAAGTTCATCATCTTGTTTATTTTTATTTATTTATGTATGTCCCGCCTTTATTATTTTTACAAATAACTCAAGACAGCTAACATATCTGACATGCCTTCCTACTCCTGTTTTTCCCACAACAACAAGCCTGTGAGGTGAGTGGGATTGAGAGAGAGTGGGAGAACTGGTGGAAAGATAAACAGGATTTCTAAATCTTCAATTTAAAACACTATTTGACCTGTTCAGGATCTATACGTTGGCAATCCAAAGGCTATCAAAACCATTTTGGTTCCATCTCATCTTCATCTTTTATGTATGTCATCATGAAAAATATGGATATGAAAACTCAAATCTCCCTAAAAATAAGGCCCAGTCTGTACAGGTAGTCCTCGACTTACGTCCACAATTGAGCCCAACATTTACGTTGCTAAGTGAGAAATTTTTAAGTGGGTTTTGCCCCATTTTACGACTTTCCTTGCCACATTTGTTAAGTGAATCACTGCACTTGTTAAGTTAGTAACACACAGTTGTTCAGTGAACCTGGCTTCTCTATTGACTTTGAAAAGGGGATCACATGACCCCGGGACACAGCAACCGTCATAAATAGGAACCAGTTGCCAAGCATCCGAATGTAAATGACATGACCATGGGAATGCTGCAACGGTCATAAGTGTGAAAAATGGTCATAAGTCACTTTTTTCAGTGCTGTTGTAACTTTGAACGGTCACTAAATGAACTGTTGTAAGTCAAGGACTACCTTTATAGACAACAGATGAGCAAGTGAAGTGGAGTAAGCAGTAGTGTAAGCAGTAATGGAGAAGATGCATGTTTGAACGTTCTTCATCTTTTAAGACAGGCCATTAGCTATTTGAAAATTACAGTATCTCATAGTATTGTATCTGGATAATGGGTAAAGGTGAATGTATGGGTAAATAGAAGGTAGTCAGCTATGCAGCCTTTCAGATGTAGAGGGAAATTGTGGAGTCAGGCTATAGATTTATCATCTCATGTGCAATAGGATAGCAATCTGGATTTAGACTATAGTCCCTGACTTCAGGTTCTATTAGCCCCTTGGCTCATGGAGATTGAAGAATGTTGGTTTATTTATTTATTAAAAATAAAGACAAGAGGCAAAAGGATCGAGCATATTATTACCATGAACACGGAAAAAGCATAAAAGTTTGCTCCTGCTTCTAACTTGGTTGAACTCATGACCTTGGCATTTGCAAAACTGCCATCCCAGTGGTTGGGAACAGGAATGCTTCCATTAAAGTACAGTAGTAACCTGATCAGAGCAGCAGTTAGATTGCATAATGCGGTTAGATATGTTTAATCACCCCTGACAGTTTGATGGAAAATAAGATGGAAATAGCTATTGGCCTGCTTCTAATACTAGACCTATAGATAAAAATAAACTTTTAGTTTCAGACAAAAAAAACCAAACGCAACACTTTGACGGAGGAGGGGGAGAAGCATGACTCATGTTGAGCTTTATAACGGGATTCTACGTGTTCCATTTTTAGGAATAAAATCACTTTGATTCTAGAGGCTCAGTTCCAGAAGACCATTCCAACCAGCAGGAAGAGCTTATAGTAAGTTTATAGAGCATACATTAAATATGATGTTCCATGTCTCTTATTCTGAACTCTGCACTATCACTATTCATTTTAGTATATCATAGTGCCTAAAGCATCTGATCTGCAATGTAGAAAAATTTCAGCTATGAACTACTAGTCCAAATCTTCCTCTCACATGAACATACCTAGGACGTAATCTCAGTGAGCAACCTCCCCTCTGACAGAAGGGTAATGCAGACTGATCTTGCAGGTTGCTGAATGGATCCCTGAAGGGTTATAACATGCCATTTGCAAGGTGAAAAGGGCTTTAAAACATTAGGTCTGCTAATAAAGGAAAGAACTGTCAGGGGAGACCAGATCTATCTGTATGCCATAGTTGTGAGCAGAGGACAGGAAGCACTACCAAGGTAGCAATCAGATAAGCAGACTTAAACCCATTCCAAGAAATTAATTTGAGAAAACATCTAAGGCAGAGGTCTTCAAACTTGGCCACTTTAAGACTTGTGGACTTCAACTCCCAGAATTCCCCAGCCACCCATGCTGGGAGTTGAAGTCCCACAAGTCTTAAAGTGGCCAATTATGAAGACCCCTGATCTAAGGCAAGCCCCTTCTTAGTTCACACAAAGATGAAGTGAGGAGGGGGAACCACATTCAGACCTGCAAGATTCTGTATATTATAGCTCAGGGGTCCTCAAGCTCCATGGACTGATAATGGTCCACATCCTGTTGGGAACCAGTCCGCAGGCAAACATGTGAAGCTTTATTTGCACATAAGCGGGATCTAGGTTGCGTACGTGAAACCATCCCCCCTGCCACCTCCACTGCCAGTCTGTGGAGCCAGAAAGTTTGGGGACAGCTGCTATAGTTGTTACAATAAAAAGTAGTTCTGGCACATTCGACGTTGGTTTCTTACTCTGTTCTACCTTGTAAAGATGATGATGATGATGATGATGATGATGATGATGATGATGATGATGATGATAAAGTTGGAAGGGACCTTGGAGGTCATCTAGTCCAACCCCCTGCTCAGGCAGGAAACCCTATACATTTCAGACAAATGGCTGTCCAATTTCTTTAAAAAAACTTCCAGTGTTGGAGCATTCACAGCTTCTTGAGGCAGGTTGTTCCACTGATTAATTGTTCTAACTGTCAGGAAATTTCTCCTTATTTCTAAATTGCTTCTCTCCTTGATTAGTTTCCATCCGTTGCTTCTTGTCCTGCCTTCAGGCGCCTTGGAGAATAGCTTGACTCCCTCTTCCTTGTGGCAACCCCTGAGATATTGGAACACTGCTATCATGTCACCCCTCATCTTTCTCTTCATTAAACTAGACATACCCAATTCCAGCAATCGTTCCTTGTATGTTTTAGCCTCCAGTCCCCTAATCATCTTTGTTGCTCTTCTCTGTACTCTTTCTAGAGTCTCAACATCTTTTTTACATCGTGATGACCAAAACTGAAGGCAATATTCCAAGTGTGGCCTTACCAAGGTGTTATAAAGTGATATTAACACTTCACGTGATCTTGATTCTATCCCTCTCTTAATGCAGCCTAGCACTGTGTTGGCTTTTTTGACAGCTGCAGCACACTGCTGGCTCATATTTAAGTGATTGTCCACTAGGGCTCCGAGATCCCTCTCACAGTTACTACTATACCTGTGCATGACAACCACAGGGCTTTAAGGTAACCTGCAGTCCTTGAGGGCAATGAAAGAGTAAGATTCAACTATCCTTTGGTTGGGATGCTATTGTTTTCTTTTACTTAGGCAATAAACTACTTACTACTGTCCTTACTATTCCTACCTCTTAAAAATTGTGAGTGCTGTCTAGTGTACTAAGAAAATGGCCAGACCAGCTGAGTTTGTTGGAAGTTCTTGTTCACTAACATTTAGAAGGACATCAAATCCCATCCCCACACATACCTAAGGATTAAAAACAGATAGTCTTATTTTGTTCAGAAAAACATGCAGTGGACAATAAACAAATGAGACCAAGTTTACTATAAACACTGAGAAAATTGGTGAAAATTGTAGGAGATGATGGTCAGTAATAGAAGCAGTGAAAAGAAAGACATTAATAGAGAACCTCTCTGAAGCCTAATAGTTGGCATGAAAGAAAATATAATAACTACTCCTTGGTATTTATCACTATACCCAAAATTATGGATTTATTACGTATAGACGGTGTAAAAAGCATTTGGTGTTTGGAAAGATGATAAGAGTCCTAGAGGTACAACCTTGGCTTCATTGCTTACAGTTTCTGAAGTGGTTATCTATTTTTATAATAAAATATCAATCAATATAATTCCATGCCAGATTTTAATCTAAAAATTTGGACTGCATGTTTTTTTTAAAAAAGCACCACAAAATATGTTTTTCTTATTTTTTTTCTCTTTCTCTGTTTATGTATTTTGCTTGTGTTTTTTATTTTTATGTTTATTTTTTCCTTTGATTTTTAGGTCAATTAAAAACAATTTTTTAAAAGCTTGCATCGGAGGAGGGAGTGGTAGAGGAGCCACAAAAGGATGGCAGTTAAAATGTACGAGTGCAGGCAGAGCAGTGGCAAATGGGAAAATTGTCTGAAAGGAAGGAAAGAAATCTACAATGCAGCTCATTGCATACATACTCTGAAATAATCCCTAAGAAAATCAGATGAACTTCTCTGTAGGTATACAGGTAGTCCTCATTTTTTTTTGACCATTCGGAGTTATAGTCTCCTTGGAATGGATGCTTTATGGTCCATGAAGCACTTCTAGCCATCATAAAACATTGCCCCTCCCCCCAATCACATGACTGTATATTGGGTGCTTGGCAGCTGGCTTGCCTTCATGACTGGTTGCAGTGTCCTGCGGTCATGCGACTACAATTTGCAACTCTTTTGCTGGTTTCTGGCAAAATACCCCCCATCCCTTTGGGAGAATGAGTTCTCTTAATGACTGTACTGTTTGCTTAACAACTGTGTGATTTATTTAACAGCAGAGATGATTTGGCTAACGACTGTTGTGTTTCGGTTAGTGACCACTGTGAAAAATATTGAAAAAAAATGAGTTCAGTCACACGAATGTCTCAAGTTATGACCACAATGACTTACAACTGTGTTTTTTGTTACAATCAGCTGTGGTTCTAAGTTGAGGGCTACATGTACATAGATTGAACTCTATGTCAGGAAGATATAACTGAGGATTTGAGACTTAAGGAACTATATGGGAGAAAAGCAAAGCTACTAAACTGATTAGAAATGGGAAAGACAGCAGGAAGGAAAGCAAGCAAAAGGGCGGGTTATATTGGTCCCATGATGTTACATAATTATAGGCAATGGTTTTTTTATGCCTTTGAAGCAGAAGATGAGAAGGAATCAAATATGGCTGTCAAGAATATGAGTTTTTTTCATTGAGGAAATACAGGCTCATAGTCTCCATTAGAAGACACCCGGGGGGGGGGGGGAGATATATATATAGAGATATTATGGATGAGTTGCCTACAATGTTTTGTCCCATGATTGCTTATGTCAAATAAATATCATAGAGTTATTTTATTTGAACTATTGTATTAGTTCACACAGATGACTCTTTTTTTGCACATTCATGCCTCTTACTGAATTGGGAGATTGCAGTTTATTTGACTGCAGAAGCTCTGGTGTTTATTTCCTAGTCACAAGTAATTTGAATCACTTTATATTGGTATGGGTACATGTTTATTTAAAACATCTCTTTCTATTACTTTTAATGCAACAATAATGCAAAAGAAACAATAATGTTGTTGTTGTGTTAGATGGCTTTCCTTGCTGTATTTTATTATATTTTTATCTGTGCTAAATCAAAGATCTTTGTAGACTGGTTTAGGATAATTTTGAAATTAATTTTGAAGATTTTGAAAAAAAAATCAATCTCTGCTGCTATACAAATAAAATAACAACACCGTTAAAATATAAAGCTTAATAGAATAATATCCCAACCATTAAAAGGGGGTACAAAAGAAAAAAAAACACTCATATATAATTAAAGTTAGAAGCAGAAACAAAAACACTCTGGAACTTTAATGCAATGTGCCACATCTCACTTAGATTCTGTCTAGCTTATTCTCTTACTATAATAGCTACATTCTGTCTAGCTTATTTTCAGATAGTAAATGTAAGTAAAATGCTTATCAGACACTGTGCTTGCAATGTGACAGATTATAATTGATAGGAGATTCTTCTCATTTTCAGGGACTTGATATATAATATGCCAACTGCAGCACATTTCAGCCATCATCACAGTGACATTTCAACAGCCTCTTAAAACACTTTCTAAGTACTGACTCTTTAATAATGCAGGCTTGTGTTTTCCACCCCAGTAGACTGAAAGGCTGCAGAACTCCAAATATTCTGATCCTTAGAAGGGAGCTAAATTTTTTTTTAAGGGCAATAAAAGAGGCAAGAGGAAGGTTACTCAACCATAAAGTGTGTACTCTGCATACTCAGTCCATCTCTAAGTGGACAAAACCAGGGCTTTTTTTGTCATAGAACGCCCAGAATGGAGTTCCGGCACCTTTTTTGGATGGAACCCTGTAGGGTAGGCAAGGCGGGTTGTATGACATGTATGAGTTCCGGCACCTTTTTTTTTTTTTTTTTCAAAAAAAGCACTGGACAAAACAATCTTGTGTCAGAAATTTTAGAAAGCATCATTAGGCTAGTAGGACCATAGATTGACCAATTTATTGTGTTTCTAAAGATAATGGGGCTTGGAAGGTTAGCTTAGCTGCTGGAGATGGCATCCGATAATATTCTAGAGATGGTTTGCCACCACCTTCAGTTTGTAAAATGTGTGATGAATTCCAACACATTTACTGTATTGCCTCTACGATACATCCAGGAAATAGCTGATTCTTCAGGACTCCAAGGCATCCAATGTGAAATGCCAAAAGGATTTTATTGAATAATTAGAAGATTTAGAGAGAAAGATATACCAATGACAACAGCAGTCCCCTTAGAGCTGGCAGTTAATTTTCTAGAATTTATATATGAATATAAAGATATATATATAGAGAGAGATTAGATATAGATATATTCAATCAGTATATCTTCTCCCATGGATTAAGACAGAGCCGGCATTTAGTCCTCTAGAATTTTGGAGATTAGATAGATAGATAGATAGATAGAT